>NW_010312689.1:133872-135051 GCF_000700745.2 Antrostomus carolinensis
TCCTGATCATCCTATCTCAAAGACACTCTTTGGTGCTGGAGCAACTGGAGCATTTTCCACTGCCTTTTTTTGTAGCACTTGCTCAAACACTAAATCCACCTTGAGTGCTCTTTTCTGACTTGCCTGCTAATAAAGGAGGTGGAGAAAGGTGCCACAGTATCTTAATTTACATGCAAGAACCACTTGCAAGTGAGTGGTGCCTTGACCTGTGAAAGTAAGATGTTCATATTCCATGTAAAAAGTGATTGCTGCAATCTTGCTCACGTGTCTTCACCTCTGTTAAACATTCTGCTTGTTCTGGAATTTACTCTCCAAGCTGCTTGAAGGCTGTTGAACAAAGAATTTTCCTAATATATCATAATTACACAAACACCTGTGCTGAGCAGCCTTGTACTGAATAGCTCCAAATTTTTCAGGGGTTCAACAATGCTCAACACTCCTCAGCTGTGATTTGATGGTGTAATGGCTGCACCACAAAGTACAGATGGGAATTTCAGATCCAAAACTTTCAAAGAAAAGTGCACAGACATACTTGTAGCACAGGACTGATTTTTATATGGCTGTACAATATCCTTTGCAACATAAAACTGCTTCTCTTCACTGAAGGGGCAAAACAAAAACTACATAGAAGGTCATTTGCAGGTGTCTACTTCAGAATAGATTATATAAAATATTTAATGATTATTTGTTTGATTCTATATATAAATGCTGCCTTGCACAGTATTGTGTACAAAGTATCTTTTTTGAGATTTTATTTCCTTTTCCAGATTGCTCAGCTGGCTTTTAGAACCCATAAAATCTTGCTTTAAATCATACAAACTTTAAATTCTCCAAATCTCAAAGTTATTCTTTACTAAAAGTGTTCTTAGTAACACATGTGAAGTAATCTTTGAAAACATCGACACTGAACCCGGGATTTGAAAGTGTATCACAGTGATTTTTCATAATGTCTTGAATGATTCACTCTGTTTTCAGCCACCAAACGGAGTCAATTTTTTAGGTGAGCAGTAGCTCTTTCCCCCTCTCTGAACTTCTTTCTAAAACTTGCTAGGATTTTCAACAGTTTAACAAATTACTCTCTTCTCAGTTTCTCTCATATAGATATTATCTGTTATCATAGCACAGAGAATTGAAACACTTTTAGAGATATTAATACACAAGATCTCTTTCCCTTCATCC
>NW_010312689.1:135063-154347 GCF_000700745.2 Antrostomus carolinensis
TTTAGTGTGATTTAAACTGTGTGAAAAATCTTAGTCTACTAAAGAGTTTATACATTGCAATTATCTAAAGAACTGAACCTTTTGCTTTAGCATCAATGTCATTTTCTTTCAGAACAACTTTAGGACTGGAATTCAGAATCTCCAAAATGCTTGTAAGTTTAAAGCAACTAAAATCTAGTGTATTGACATGTAGTTACTGACCTGAAGGTGGGGTGGAATTGGAAATATTCCACTTTCTTACAAATTTTGTAAAACACACCAAAAGTTGTATTTCTACATTCATTCATGTTAAATTTTGTGTGAGAATATGTGTAAGAGAAATCACACTAATGGTCAAAGAAATCAGACCATCCTGCCCTGAATTATCTCTCCAGCAGTGTCCACAAGTGGATTCCTCCAGATTAAAAGGCTAAAACCTGAGTAATACTTTTCCAGGGTACTCTTACAACCTTCAATACCACAAAGGATTCCTAATACTGAGGTGGTCCCTTTATACTCAACAGCTTTAATTTGATTTTTCTCCCCCAGATTTGTCCAGTTTCTTTTTGAATCCATGTAAACACTTAGCATTCACTTTTAGAAAAATACGTGTAATTACAAAGACTGGAAGTTTGGCTTCGTTTTCTCTGTCTTGGTTTTTAATCTGTATAGTAAAGCATCTGCCTACTATGAAGCATGGGGGTAGAGAATATTGTTACAAAAAGCCGAGCTGTTAAACCATGAGCTTGACAAGGGATTAATTCCTTAAAAAATTGCCTAAGGGTTGCAGAGGATTTTAACAGTTGGGAATTAAAGAATGATGGAGTGGTTGCAGCTCAGCCGTGATCTACTTCACCCCAGGATGTGATTCGCGCAGAACATCAGTCAGGAAAGGGTGATGCTAAGCTAAAGCAAAAGAGGTTTCCTTCTTTATAAAGTTTCATAATGTTTCCTTCTGGAGCTTCAGATCTCACATAAGGTCAACTTTCAACTGAAATCAGCAAAATATAAGTAAAATATTTGCTTCACATACTCACTCTGCTTAATAAAGTCAGGTTTTGTTCCTACATGTGGAAGAAATGGAGAAGGCGCTTTTGTCCTCTTTGTCCTATGTTTTTTCACAATTTCTTTTAGTTTTAGTGTTCTCTGTGCACTTTACTCTTCATTGAAATATTCAGTGCTAGTTTTAGATTACTGTATATTCACAAACCTCCCTATAACATCTTTCATAGTTCTCAAAAAATGTTCTGCAAACTCCATCAAAAACACAGTGGTATCCAACAAGAAGACTAAACAACACTCAGAATTTGGTTTACATTTTTTAAATACACAAGGATGGAACCAAAAGAGGTTGTGTTTTCAAATGTAGATTTGTTTGGTTTTTTAAAAATGGCATACTAAGCTGAAATGGAAAAGATCTGTTATATTTTGAAACCTTAGTTCATCAGCTTGTGCTTGACTGGAAGGCAACTGAGACACACTTCTGTTATTGAGACATTACCCAGGAACTGATTCACGTGTAACCTGTAATTAGACTATAAAAGGTACAAGTTCTTGTGCTCACATCAGGGTTTTCTGAGAAAGAATCCTTCACTTTGTCCCTGGTAGCTGTCTAAGTTTCTAGGAACAGTCACATTATGTTGCTTATCCATGGGGAAAAAATATAGTGACTTATTAAGGATATTGCCAGACTCAACTGAGGTTTCTGACACTCTGAAATTTTCAAATGGAAGGAGCTATAAAAAATTAAGAATATGATGGATATAAAAGTGCTGGTGGACATTGCTCTATTTTTTTTCATTTATTTTGAACAGTAGGGCTTTCTAACCTGACTGAAGGAAGGTGATGAAGCTATCAGCAGCAGATGGGGAGAGACAGACAAAAGTATGTAGAGGTAGTATAGCCTGTGCTGCAGACTTGCAGCACAGCTTGTCTCACAGCACTGGGGGCAAATAGGTCTCTTCTACATCTAAAAGCTCTGCAGCCCTTTTGTGGCAATGTGCCAGAACTCCAAGGAAAAGAAATTGCTTAGAAAAAAATATGCTGGAGTGTGGGGGAAACAGGTACAGGTCAAATAGACAAAGATGAGGAGGACACCTGGATGACTAACTCTTCTGTAGCAAGAAGATCCCAAAGACACCAGCTAATTACTCTCTAGTAATTTGTTTTTAAAAGTTTTGTCAAAACAAACTTATTTGTTTTCCAAACAAAACTCCATGAAAACAGCACAAACTAAAAATTATTATAAATTTCATTACAGGGTTAGAAAACTAAAGAAGTTGGTAACAAAAAAAAAAAAGTGTATCACAAGTTTTGTGGCCATAAAAATATCCTTTGACCATCGTTATCTTCTGAATCCCATACATAGGCTTATATTTAATATTAATTTTTGCAAACTTTAATCATGCTTTAAGATCTCAAATTTCATACCAACAGATCTTGACTAGCAAAAATTACAGTACTACAGGAAACAAATAGTATGTATGTAACTTAAAGTCTTGCATAACTTGGCAGACATTTGTGTAAATTAGTTATATTGAAAAGAACCTTAGACTAATTTCTCATGAGGACATATACACAAAATCAAATAATTAGATCTCTTTAAAAGCATTATACCACAATAAAAATATAAAGCCACTTCATAATCAAAAGGTAATAAAACCCTTCTTACACAGTCTGCTCCAAAGCTAGAAGTTTAGCAACTTAAATTTGGTATAAATATCCCTACTGAATCACCATTAAACATTACTAACTCTCATTCAAGGCTTCAAATATATTCTGACTTCAACACACATTCTCCACCACACCCCTTCAGGTCCTGCTCTGATACATTCCACTTCTGCAAGCAATATTTAGGCAAGTGGAATTAAAACTAAGAGAGGTCATCCTCTCATAAGATACATTTAAGACTGAAGAACTGGAAGAGATTGCATGCATGACCGTCCAGGAAAGACAGGAAAATTGTTTATTCTAAGCAAAATATTCACCAACTAACTACGTCTGTCACTTTAGCATAAGTCAGACTTTTTACAGACAGTCTTTGTATTTTAAACAAGTAGAATTAAACAGTACAATTAACAACCTGATAAATAAAGACTGCCTTTTCTGTGACCTTTCATTCATCAACAGCTTTGACCAGGAAGCAGAACAACTGATTTTAGAGGGGTTTAATATTTATGGAACAGCTACATCCAATTTTTTCATTAACTGTTATAGAACTGTATAAAGTAACTGAGAAAATAACATGGGAAAAATTCAGTCTACACAACAATAACATTAAGAGCTCCTATATTTCTGAATTGTAGATTTTAACTACTAAAATAATTATTACTTTATTAATGGCTGTTGAATTATTAATCAATTAATAAAGGACTATTTTTAATAATTACCATAACTAAGGTATTAAATATTTATGCAAATGTATTTTGCTTCTTTTCCACACCTTTGCTAGAATATATCACAGTGGAGTAACTCTTTGCAGAGAGGCAGAGGAACAAATTACAAGTTCTAAACCAGATGATTAAGAGGAAACATCAAACACCAGAGACCATATGTTTGTATTTCTTAACTTCAGATTTTGAAAAAAGTTTGGCTTATGGATTTTTTTTATTTATTTTTTTGAAACACTTAACTAACCTGCACCATTTTTCACTCATAGACTGAGTCAAAACACTGAGGAAAATATAACTCCCTTTCTAGAAGTGAGGAAAACGTGGGATGGTGTAACAAGGATTTTCTGAACATCACTCAGTTTGGGAGGAGAAACAACCAGATATGACCACGAATACTGGTTCAGAATTTTACATTTTAGAGTATATTGCCTCTTCCAGTAGAGTACTACTTTTTTTGGAAGATTTTTTTTATTTGTGAACTACGTTATATCATACTGAACTATGACTATGGTTCAAATTAAACATTATTTAAAATTCTTGTGCACCCCCAGCCTCCTCTCTGGCAGGGCAGCATGAGAAGCTGAGAAGTCCCAGACAGAATAAACACTGCTTGGCAATAACTAAAAGATCTAATTCTTGTGCACCCCCAGCCTCCTCCCTGGCAGGGGAGCATGAGAAGCTGAGAAGTCCCAGACTTATAATAAACACTGCTTGGCAATAACTAAAAGATCAGTGTGTTATCAACTTTCTTCTCATGCTAAATCCAGAACACAGTGTTATACCAGCTACTATGAAGAAAGAACAGAGTATTATACCAGCTCCTGTGAAGAAATTTAACTCTGTCCCAGTCGAAACCAGGAGCAGAGAAGGGTGAGCGAGTGGCTGCATGGTGTTTGGCTTCTCGCCATGTTAAACCATGAAAATCTATTATAAGTTAATTATTTCTTCAGCAGTTACTAAGGGAGACAGCCTTCTAATAATAAGTAAAACAATGAGAAAAGTTATTCATGTGGCTTGTATCCCTGCATTTAGGCATCACAGTCAAAATAAATTTATGTTTAAAACTCTTTACTAAATGACCTATACATAGCACAGCTCAGTGTACTCTGCTTCTATGATCACGGTGAAAACTTTTTAAAAACTTAATCTTACAAAGCAACTAGACTTATCTTTCCTTGTAACTGTTTTAAAACTCTTTACTAAATGACGTACACATAAGCACAGCTCAGGGTACTCTGCTTCTATGATCAAGGTGAAAACTTGTTAAAAACTTAATCATATAAAGCAACTAGACTTATCTTTCCTTGTAACTGTAAGCACAATAAACAGTCATTATCTTCCTTCATTAACACATTAATATTATTTACTCTTTCTATGTATCACCACACGAAAATATTGGTTGCTTTATTTTGTTTTGTTAGTGTAATGTTCATTCCCTATATCTTGAGTTACAATATCTAAATATATTTTGGCAGTATATGGTATTTCATCTATGCAATAAAGGCATTTTATTGAAACCATATATAAACTTTATTTCTTTTGTTGGTTATGGTTTTAAAAATAGTTGAAATAAAACTTGGAACATGAATTTTAGTTGTGTATGCATAGTCCTTCCATTACTTTCCTTTTTATTTCAACATTTTCATTTGTTCAGTTTACTACAGGAGACAGACAGGATGAGAAAATGCTAAAGTAAAAAGAAAGGAAGAAAATTTAACTTAATTAAATAGCAGTTCATTGTCTGTTAGTCTATTAAGTAACCAGAAATGTGCACGGTTTATTTCAAAGCAAATTTTTAGATTATCTGCAAAAAATTACAATCATTCAATAGTAGGAAGTTAAGACAGGAGGAATCCAAATGCAGTTTAACATCTGAATACTTAAACTATTGACATGGCCAAATATATTTGTGTTTATGGTCAGCGCTTCTCAAAATCTCTTACTGAAGTTTGCAAGGAATCACAGGATGAAAATATAAATACTCAGGTGTGTCAAAGATCCTCTAAGCAATGCTATAATACTGGATTGCTTTTTCAAACTAAGTTTGGTTTTTTTTAGTTTAAACTTTAGTTTAAACAATTTAAACCTGCTAGAGCTATGGAGTTTCATAGAAATACATCAGAATTTTCCATAGTTTGATCCATACTGTGGTAGTATTTACTTCCACTGAAATACATCGACCCTCTGCATTTTAGCAGCTTTAATGTTTTTGCTGATTCAGAATCAGCTATGACACAATTTATTATAAAATCATGATTAAGATTTTCAAAGCTGCTGAGGAGATCCAGTCACATGTAGTTCCCTTCCACTGAGAAAGTGAATGTCTGAAATCCCTTAAATAATATTAAAAAAATAATAATTAACACTTCATTTATACATCCAACAGTCCAAATGGAAAAATGCAACTAGAAGCAGACGTACACATTCTTGTGCACACTTTCATGTGTATATGTATTTGTACACACATTCTTCTTCTATACAATTGTATTTATTTTATGATACAGAGGATTATTTACTCTCTACTATACTATAGTTATAGTTAAACCAAGCTGGGCTCTTCTTAATAAAGACATGAAGCAGAATTTACAAAATCAGCAGCAGTTTTACTACCAGGTGTGTAGCTGTGAAGCCTCAGGTACTACTAGTTTACAACTTAACATTGCTTTGAACAGATCATCACCATAACCAAGTGGAGTGGCTAAGTGGTGGCTGTAACAAAATCAGTAAGAACACCATGAGTTTCATTTTACGCGATTTATTTTTGAGGTACTACCAGCAATTGTTCAAACACTGGTTTCCAGAAGGGCCACTGACAGTAAGGACAACCAGTTATGCTGCCATGAACAAAGAATGTATTTGACTCTCCAACTCAAAAAGCAATTAGTCTAATGAATCAGTCTAAATGGGGAACAATGAAATTAGACTAAATGAAGAGAATAAACAGAAAATTACTGTGACTTGCAATCTGCTATGGAAAAAAAATACTTATAAATATATATAATTTTACTTATAAAAGACATATGCTCTCTCTATAAACACAAAACATTTATGTATACCATTAAAATTTAATATAAATTGGGATAAAAATATTTTAATTATCCTCAAATATTTTCACAGTTTAAAAAAAAAAAATCTTATTCCTCACTAGGATAAAATCAAGATATTTTCACAAAGAAAATTTACACAGAACCCCAGCCTAGATTAGCTTCAAATTTAGAGCATGCACCAAAAATATAGGTAATAAACAATGACATTCAGCTCCCCTAACTTCAACCAACAAAATAAGATATGTAATCTAAACTAGTTGGACAGATTTCCAGTTTTCAGCAGAAAGACAGTGTATTTGCACAATTCTCCCAACCCTTCAGATTTAGAGAGCTACCTCTCTCCCCTGATTAATAAACGAACTCATATTTAGTCATTTTACTCTTACATGGACTTTAATTCTTCAGGTTTCTTATTTACATTTTTCCCCATCATGAATTTCAGGGGAATTCCTGAAATTTCAATTATTGTAAGTTTGATTTTATAGGTCATTAAAAATACTGTCTTTGGAAAAATTGCTTCTCAACCTTTCAAATAAGCCAGAGAGATCAAAGATTCATACTCTAAGTATGGATTGTGCTACTGGATCCTCAGTTTTATACAGATCTTCAATTCTCATTTTCCATGTTTTCATTAATGAGCCAAGAGTCAGCATGTTAGCCAGAATATTAAGTTGCTTTGCACGAACTGTTTTGAAATACCCAGAAGTACAATCACAGGCTACTGTTATACAGAAATTTGGAGAATTACATCTGCCCATTTCTTGAAACCATCCCTGCATCCTAGTTTAGTTTTAGTTTCCAGGTATTACCACTTGTATAGTATTTATAATATTTCTTGGATGCCAGAACCAGTATAGAAATAAAACACCACCATCCATTTTTTTCGTTAACAGTGTTTCAATTTTATTTTATTTTTTTCCTTAAATTATTCAAAGACAGCTCCATGGGATGAAATGAACATGGGTGCACAAAAATGTGTTTCAAGAAAGTAATAAAAGTGAACCTACAATAATAACGCTACAATAAATTTCCAGTCAATAAACCATTTTTCTTCCAGGTAAGTATTAGCATTAAACTGGCAGAGCCTCTATAGGGTTTTTTTTATTATAACCATAACCCTTTTAACTAAGGCTTATTATTTGTTCTTGGTTGACTATTTTTTCATCCATGTCACTGGAAACAATAGTTAATGTGACCAGAAAATAGCTCATATGCAACAAATATTGAATAAGAGAAGCTTTAGATGCAGTTTTGTTTTGTTTCAAAATACTCAGCTTTTCAGTGGAACAGATTCAGTGGTATAATTCTCACATTAAAAAAAAAAAAATCTGGTACAATCATTGGATTATAAATCAGTTGTAGGTGCAAGTTTTTAATTTCTCAACAACTCATTGTGATGGGTTAAAGGAATCACACACAGATGTACTTTTAGGAAACCAATTTGCTTCAGTCTTCATTTCAGCCTGGAAAAGAGAAGGCTCCAGGGAGATCTTATAGAGGCCTCCCAATACCTGAAGGGGCTACAAGAAAGCTGGGGAGGGACTTTTCATAAGGGCAGTTAATGACAAAACAAGGGGAAATGGGTTTAAACTGAAAGAGGGGAGGTTTAGATTAGATATTAGGAAGAAATTCTTCACTGTGAGGGTGGTGAGACACTGGAACAGGTTGCCCAAGGAAGTTGTGGCTGCTCCTCCCTGGAAGTGTTCTTGGCCAGGTTGGATGAGGCTTTGAGCAACCTGGTCTAGTGGAAGGTGTCCCTGCTGATGGCAGGGGGGTTGGAACTGGATGAGCTTTAAGGTCCCTTCCAATCCTAACCATTCTATGATTCTATGATTCATTTGTCACAAGCATTATGAAGTTTTCCACACAGAAAGTAAGGAGAACTCTTACCCTGAATATTTATTGAGGACAACTTGTACAGGTAGTAACTGGTGTGAAAAAAAAGAATTGTTTAACCACCTGTTCATGGTCAGCATATACAAACATAATGTAGGGAAGCCCCCCCTTGTAGATTAAAACATACTTCAACTATACCTTGAGGTGGGGAGGGAAAGATGTGAAAGCAAACAAAATGTATTTTGAGTGAATTTAACAATATGCAGAACTAAAGCATGTGAATGCAAAATGATCAGATAAAAAGGGGGGAAGATACTGATGGTACAGAGTAATCTAGAACACAACAGAATAGTTGAGGTGGAAGGGACCTACAATGATCATCAAGTCCAACTGCCTGAGCAATTCAGGGCTCCCCAAAAGTTAAACCATGTTCTTAAGGACATTTTCCAAATGTCTCTTAAACACCAACAGACTTGGGGAATTGACCACCTCTCTAGGAAGCCTCTTCCAGTGTTTCACCATCTTCTTGATAAATAAATGCTTCCTCACGTTCAGTCTAAATCTCTCCTGATGCAGCTTTGAATCATTCTCATGCGTCCTGACACAGGATCCCAGGGAGAAGAGATCAGCACCTCCCTCTCCACTTCCCCTCCTCAGGAAGCTGCAGAGAGCAATGAGGTAGCCCCTCAGTCTCCTCTCCAAACTAGACAAACCCTGTGTGTGACAAACCCAGTATGTCTAGCTAATAAATTTCTTCTAATCCTACCTAAAGCTTCAGATACAGTATATACTGTATATCACATGACATGAAAACTGGGATTTTTTTCTGTGTGCAGTTGATTGAGTATCAACAGGGTTTGGGGAGGATGTAGGGTTTTTGTGGGGGGTTTTGTTTGTTTTTCTGGTTGTTTTTAAAGTTGACCATTAACAAAATTGTAGGGTAAATTTACTTGATGTGGAATAAATGTGAAGGGATAGCACTTCTGTGAACAAATCTCAAACCCAGAATTTATTACTTGCCTTTGAACATGTGTTCAGTTAAACAGAAAGCAGAAGGACGATAATGTGTCCTTGGTATCATTTAATAACATTATTACTGGACTGTAGTACATTAAGTTTCAAAAAAGACAAACAAAACCAAGAAACATGACAGCCTTTTTCATAATTGTGGGGTTTTTTTCCCCTTCTTTGGGCCAATTGTCCTTTCTTCCCCTCTTTGCCCTTCCTCAAAAGGAATTCTATGAAAAAGATCATGGTACTATAATTTTATTCCAAGTATGCATTTTTTTTTAGCACTTCTATGTGATTAGCCTAAGGGATGTTTTCACACACGCATGAAAGTCAAATCCTACAAGGACAATAACAAAAATACTGTCAAATTTGAGGACTCTATTTCCTTCATCTTGAAAGACAAATCTCTTACCCAAACACCAGTCACGTCCCTATGACTTGAATTCACGTGGATCCTTACACCATTCTGCAAAGCCCCACAAAATTAATTAATCTAGGCTCTGCTAAGTGACAGCAGTGCAGTGCTTTGTCATACCATTTGCATCACACAAATCACTTACAAGTAGAAGAAAGAAAACAAAAACACACCAGAAGTCTTAGGCTGTCCACATGCTAAACCTGCATAATTTTTTTGCATAAAATATCAATGGATGCATATTTTATTGCCCTATGCTACAGCAAATGTGATTTCACATATGTAACTTTGTTTCCCAGATTTTCTTACTTAGAAATGAAAAAGATAAATATTTATTCCTTCTTCTGAGCTACTGTTTGGTTGGGGTTTTTTAATACTATTTCTGTTAACCTGAGTCTTTGTCTACCTATCTAGTTATTTATTTATGAAAGAATTTATAGTCATATCGTTGCTTCCTTCTCTAGTCGAATTTCTAATCTACTTACAAATTTGTGGTAGAAGCAAGGAAACACTTAGCAGAAAATTAAATAGCAATAAACATCTTCCACATCCATCAAGTTGTAAAAATTCGCAAAACCATGTAAAACTGGCTTTATTTTGTGTTTCCTTTCATGAAACAGTTTAATTCCCTGCCTCAAGCCCATGCAGAAGCCTTCAGAGATAATAATGTAAATGAGTGGCTAAAGCAGGAAGGAAATGCCTAAGATGGGCAAAGTTTATAAAACAATGAAAACTTTGCAGGAGTAAGTCCTGTGGTTCAGATTATCTCTGACTCATTTCAGCATTTTTATTAAGGCTGGAGAAGGCTTGTTCAATTATTAGGAACAGAAAGTTGGAGTGTATCTGTCAACTAGTAAAAATAATATGGGTGAGAGTCCTTGTAATCACTTGACACATTCAGATTTTCTTATAGGTGAAGATAGAGTTTTCATTATAGAATACAAAAAATTATAAAAAATTGAGGCTTGAAAGAGATAGTCTTTCTCCTCAAAACTATCAGACAAATTTCACCTTCAGGAATAGTTAGCAAAAAAAGAAGAGAACCTTCATGATTTAAAGATTATCAAAAAGTTATTTTTCTATCAGTATTAAACTTCAGAAAACTTTGAAATATTTCTATTTTGAATACTTGCCATGGAGAAGAAAGTTCTGCCAATACTCTACGAGTATCAGTGTGTAGGAAATGACACAAGCTCCTGGACTGTACAATCCTATATATAAATATACAAATTATAGCACGTTCTAGTAAAGTGAAAGCTAAGGGAATCTCTATACGGGGGAAAAAACAGACACAATTAAATTAACACTGTGAAAAAAAAAAACTTTATATAAATAAGAACATTTATTTTTTGAGTTAATATGAATGCAGAAGTCTTGCCCTTAGACACACTACTCTTAAAACTTACGAACTTTCAGGCTCAATGAGGATGATGAGCCATTCACAGCAACTGCTACCTTGTTCTTATATATTCCTCTATACTTATATATTTCAGCTACTGTAAAGAACTGACTCCATTGGAACAGACTAGGTATAAACTCTCCATTAATTCCATACCTCAAAGCTGGAAGCAGTTTCATGCTGCTCTTCTCCCTCTTCTTGCCATTGAGTGTAAAGGCAAATTACAGTAGCCACACTGATAGATTATTTTTTGATAGGCTGTCTGCATGAAATCTCTTAAGATATTAGAGTCCTGAAGTCCTCTGCTCTTGGCATGAACACCAAATGAGTGAAATCCCCTTCTTAAAAGCTACTATCAAAGCCACACTCTGACCTTGGAAATTATATAAATAAAACACACTTAAAAAAACCCCACCAAGCTTCCTATACATGGCATTCACTTTTCCAATAATATGGTTATAATGTTGGAGCTGACAAATTCTCCCTGACTTCAAATTCTCAGTCCTGTGAATGCTCCACCTCGTGTAAACTATTACAAAAACTTAATATTACAAATGAAATAATATTTTTAACGTAGACTTCATGTTGGCATTGCATTTCTATTAGGAACAGTCTTCCAAAGGTATCCCTTTTATAAAAAAATGTAGCACACAAAAAGCACGAAACAGTAAGACCATTTTTTAAGTCTATCAAACTGCTGAAACATATCTCCTATAATGAATTCCCATCTAAATCCATGCTGACATTTTTTAAATCAAATGCCACAATTTCACCTAAAAAAAAATTAATGTATAATTCATTAATCTAGGTATCAACAAGCGATAACTTTTGAAAAAAAATCAACAGCTTCAGTAGAACTTTTGCCAGTATTTGAGCTATCAGTAATCCTTGTGATGGAGGGGAAAAAAAAAAAAGGAGATACGTTCTGGCTAACCATGAAGCAATTTGATCTAATATAGAAGTGCTTGGGTACAACTGAAGAACAATTCCATTCATCCTGTTAATAGAAACAGACTAGATTTTCATCCAGATCTGTGGTAAAGGCATAAAATAGATGAAAAAGTCTTGGAGAAGGTCATAGTCATGAACAGAGAATGAAGCAAAACCACTGCCTTCAGAGTGGTTTAGGATCTCTGTAATAATGAAAAACTAGCAGCTGCACTTGGGTTGTGAGAGACAAAACTTTTTGTGGGTAGGAGGAAATAAAAGTGAGGAATAAATGCCTGAAGACAAAAGTTTGCTGAATACTGATTTAACAGAAACCGATCAGTTCCATTGTTACCTCAAGGCTGTCATCTGCCTGCAAAACATACAGTATTTACCTGAGTGAGAATGTTTACCACAGAAACCATTAATTTAACACTCAGAAAAACAGGGATCCAGTGTTCAGCTGTTCAGGTGCATCTGGAAAGTATTCATACCTTTCTTACATGAAGTAAAAGGACCTTCTACTTCTGTCTAGATAATTTCTTTCAACTTTTTCAGAAAACTGACTAATTTTGTGGTAGTTGAGTCCTCTTGAGAAAATGTGAGGTATCTTACTGGTCAGAAAGAACAAAAGAAAAATGGTAACAGAATAAAATCTAAACTAACACAGAAAAAATCCAGAGTGAGTTCTGAATTATAGGTGTCAATGGATGCTACATTGAGAGGAGAAAAAGAAAAGGACATGGGTAAGAACAAAGTGGAATCACACAGAACTGGGTTACAGAAAAGACAGAAGTAAATATAACATACTTAATTTGTTGAAAGGAAGTTGAAGGTGTTTTATCCACAGTGAGTAAACAAGAGGCAGGAAGAGGGGATAAAAAGAATATGGAAGTCCTGGATGAGGAAGAAAAGTAAAAGTTGGGGAAAAAAAAGAGAGCATGGTCTTTTCTCCTCTAATTTATTGAGAACATTTTAATGCTATAAATTTACATCTTCTGTTGCATATTTTCTCCTCAAATAGAAAGATCTGAATTAAAGAACAACATTTCAACACTAAGATTCTTCATAACTGAGGTGAAGAGAAGGTGAGTACAATAGGTTTGGGCTATATCTTGATTGAGAGATAATAAAAATAACCTAAACCAAACAGACTTGATTCGACAAAGCAGGTAGCAGGTATTTATTAAATTCTTTCTCAATCCAAGAAAACTCTTCCATATTTATTTATAATGGGTGTATAAATTGTGTAAGCAAGCACATGCTCCAGGAAATTCAGAATGGAGTTTGAGTTCGTAAGTGATACAGACACTTCAAAAAACCTCTGATGTGTTTGACATTTCTAGGTTTATAATGCTACCTAGAAAAATCAGAGAAATATAGAAATCTTCGAAGCACAGCTATGAGGAAATGAAGGGAGTTTAATTTGGATGATACAACATTAACAGAAATGACAACTTTGCCTCTGTTTATAATGTATAACTAACCAATATTTAAATAATGTCATTATAACATCATGTTTCCAATCCATGATTGTGCTTGAGCCTTTGCAACCTTGAGCAATGTTACAGAATTTGACCTTTATCTGATAGCTGAAAAAGGGTATGTGCAGGATAACAGAATGAGAGAAGGAAAAGGTACAAAAAGCATACTGCAAGTTTAGTCATTTGACATAAATAACCATATTAAATACTTGGAATAAATCTTAGTATAGATTAATAATAAATCAGAATGAATAAACCACTTTAGAAGTAAATCCACACCTACATATTGGATTCCAAAAGTCTAAATTTACAATTTAATCTAGAGTATTATATATTAAGTGCTCTTAAAAATTACAATGATAACCAACAAACACCACAGAAGGCTGATAGCAACTTTCTCTACTCTAAATAATGCGTAGATTACGCTGTCTTGCCCAAGTTGTCTGATAACTGTTAGGGAATGATAACTTGATTATTATTTAATAGTGCTGGTATTGATTCTCACTGTTTTGTTTCACTTTTAATGAGTCTGATCTGCAACAATAAAATATGCTGCCCATAGAGGTTGAGCTGATGACAATGCTCTTTTAAATAGCCAGAGAGAACAGGGACAGCCTATAAACTGATACAGTCCATCTACCAGGGGAACTGGTTACTCAAATCAATGTCAAGAGTAGGAACCAGGAGAACAAATATCAGCTACAGTCAGGAAACCACCAGTCCCCAGCCAGTCTCTATTAAATATGCCAGGTCAAAGTTTAGACCTGGTAAAAGAGTACTGATCAGAAAAAAAGGGCATTCACTATTAACTGAGTTTTCAATAAGTAAAGGACTACAGAGCTCAGTAACGTATCAAGGTTTATGAAAATGAGAACTGGGACATGGCAGACAGAATGAATTTCATGTACAGAACATATGTCATATTCTTATCAATGCATATTATCTCCAGAGCTGGAAACTGGAGGCATGAGTATCATGCATAAATAGCACCAATTTCCCCCTGCCCCCTAGTTTAAAAATATCTAAACACTTTTACCTCAAAAGAAACTGAATAAAAAGTATTAGGCAGACTAACAGGATAGGGGGGAAAAAATTGAGGAGACATTTGTGGTATATATCAAATCTAAAATATGCACCTAAATCATGAACTCAGAAACAAACCCAAGCTCAGTGGTATTTGACAAGTTATCTGTACAAAACAACCTTGAATGATTTTGACACACACTTGGGAAAAGCCTTCAGAACTCTTTTAGGACCATGGTGTGGTGGTTTCACTTGGCTAGCAGCTCCCCACCCAGGGAATAGAAGACAGAAATGAAGAGGTAAGAGTAAGGAGACTTGTAGGTTGAGATAAGAAAAAATTACATATGGAAATAAAATATTAATAACAGTAATAACAGAATATACAACTGAGTGATGCCCAGTGCAGTTGCTCACCACCCGCCGACCGATGCCCAGCCTGTCCCAGCCAGCAATCCCGGAGCAGAGACAGTCCCCAAACACAAACCCTGGAAGAGCGAGAGCCAGAAAGATCCCTGAGGGAATCCCCCTGATTTCTGGTCAACCCTGGTTAATACACTGACCATGACATGATATGAGATGAAATATCTCACTGGCACATCCAAATGCCAATTTGGGTTTTGCTAATTACTGTGCTTTTCCCCTGCCCAGTCCTCTTCACTTGCATTTTGGCAAAACGCGAAGTCCTTCAACTTCCAGCAGCAACTAAAAACATTAGTAGGTTACCAACATTCTTCTCATAACAAATCCCATCCTGAAACCAAAACACAGCTATTCTAGATTCTATAAAGAAAATTAACTCTATCCTAGCAAAACCAGGATCACACCTATTGTCTGGCAACTCAGAACCTTGTCCAGAATTGGTTCAGACAAACTTCTATGACATTTTAATGAGAATTAGTTTGCTATACTGGGACATCTGTAATCAAGGACTTTCACTGTATTCACAAAGCTTGGGATAAATCCATTAAAAATCTTAAGCTAAAATGCAGAACTTCAGCATGTTTTATCCCTGGGTGGAAACTTTAACTAGAAAATTATTTAGTTCATTATGCGAGTGTTTGTTCATTTGTCTTAACTTTTCCACATGTTTCAGACCCTACACCTTATTGAAAAGAGGAAAGAAGGAAAAAAAAAAGAAAAAAAAAAAGAAATGAAGTAATCTCTATTATCATAATCAGATTTTTAAGGCATGGCCATCTAAATCTTTCCCTTAACAAAGAAAAAAAAAAATAAAGTTTAATGTTTGTAACTTCATCTTGTCAAATATATATAACAATTTAGGTCATACAGCTGTTTTCATTATCGATTATAATTATTTAATGGTGTCAGTTACTAGCAAATATTCTAGCTCTAAACCAAAGATTTTCTTACCCAAAGTACACATTTAATTTCTTATTTAAATTCTATAAATTAGGGTAAAAAAAAAGGTAAATGAAGCAGAAACATTTCAGCCAAGATCTTCCATAAATTTAACAAATTCCACATGTCAACTGCTCATAGACATTAAAAAAAGCCCAAAAAGAGTTTCTCAACTGTTAAACACCAATGGGAAAAACCTCTTATCTGTGAGAATTATTTCACAGCTTGGTAGTGCATTAGGTATGAATGCAAATTAAAGGATATTTGCCTTCATTCACAAGTTCTGAAACAAACCAACCAAGGCTGCCAGTTATTCCTATAACTAACTTTATTTCACCTTCTCTATTACTGCACCAGGTATCAGCCCTGCCTAGTGCCTTGCATTTTTAAGCAGAGAAAATGTTGTTCCATCTCCCAACCCATTGCTCCTCAAACATTTCATGCACGCTTTGCTGTGCATATGACTAGTCTCCTCTCACACTAGTTCTTAACAGTCAGTGTAATATAGAAAATGAAAGGGTTAATGAAAATATTATGTTAATTTTATTAAGATTCTGTAGGGTATATAACATTCCAAAATATGCTTCTAACACTTAATCTGTGATGCACGTTCCGGGATTTCAATAAATATGGGATCTGTGAAACTGAAATCACCACGTTTGTAAATTCATTTGAAGTTACTTCCAGGATAACGGTCTTTAAACTGTTATTAGCTCTAGAATTATCCAAGGAGCAGGAGAGGAGCAACCAAAGGAACCATAACTGATTCTGATAAATGCACACGTCCCCGGAGGTCGGCGCTCGTCAGCGTGTGTTAGTTCTAATACACAGCTCTGTTATCTTAAACTCGTGGTCTAAAATGTGGTCTAAAATGTGATTTACAGGGAACATTTTGTCCCTGTAAGTGAACAAAACATGGTTTGGGGGGAAAAAATAAACTAAATATCCACCTCTGCCTCCTCACCTCCCCCTTCTTTAGTTTTTCTTTTCTTTTTCTTTAGGATATTAATGGAAGCTTAAGCCCTCACTTCATTTCACTCTTTGGAAACCAATTATTTCAGACTGAATCTGCAGATGTGTTTAAAAGTGAAATATCACAGCTCAGGATAAAGGGCATTAGGCAGTTTTTAGCAATATAGCCTTTTCTGTGTTGAATGCATGTTACTCTCTAAAGTGAAATTCTTTCAGACTTTTACAGAAGTTCACCCATTTTCCGAACACTTTTGTAGATAAACTTAGAAGGAAAAAAAAAATAGAAAATCAAAAGCCTAACTTTCACATGAAAAAAATTCAGGGGCAGGGAAAAATCCTCCTTCATTCTTCATGCTATATTTGTGAATCATGCTGATGCCTTAAATACTTGACAAAATAAAAGGAAGGGAGAAGAAAAGAGAGAGGAAAAGAAAGAAGGGAAGTAAAACCCAATGAAGCCCTAATGTTTAAAGGCCATAAATCAGCTCCAGAAATCCATTGATTCTATACAGAACCCATCACACGCCTCTCCGCATCCACTGGACTGATTTAAGAGTTAGCTAACAGCTCAATATTTCCTCCTACCAGGGCGGATTCTTAGGTTGTAAAAACTCTTAGCTTCCTTGAAGTTATTAGATTGGTTAAGTTTAAAACCCACAGTAAACCCATCTATTAGTCCTCCATGTAACAGTTACAATAGGTGACATAGAGAAGTCACGTTACTCCAGTTGTAAGGAAAAATGGGCCCTAGGTCATTAATTCCTTTGAGTTTGTCCACAGTAGTAATACATTGAACAAACTCGTAGTAACTAATCAAACAAAACTCTCTTAAATTATATGAGCATAGGTCACATCTTCTATTTCCAGCACTAGCACTTCCTCAGTTTGAATCTTAAGCCAATGAAGATAAGAGCAAAGAAGCGAGGTCTGGGAAGTTGCAAGTCTTGCAATATGTGGGTTTTGCTTTTTTTATTATTTTGAAACTATTTTTAAAGATCTAATTGCTTCCAGAATTCACTCTTTAC
Source organism: Antrostomus carolinensis (assembly GCF_000700745.2). NCBI lineage: Eukaryota > Metazoa > Chordata > Aves > Caprimulgiformes > Caprimulgidae > Antrostomus > Antrostomus carolinensis. Next base: position 152,933 of record NW_010312689.1, read on the forward strand.
TCAAAATGTCTTACCTCTTCCCTTGCACTAGCTTATTGTTGGCTCTAGGTACATGTGAGTGACTAAGAGACCAGCACTAGTGGACCTCAAGGAAGACTCCCATCCTCTAAGTTCTAGTTTTAATAAAAGTCAAACAAGAGATTATGAGGAGTCTGTGCCAATCCCTAGCTTTTCAAAACTGTCATTTTCCAAGTTCTTTACAGAGTCGTGAGTGTATTATAGAGACTAACAAGTCAAAATTTTTGTTATAGCACATTAAGCAGGACAGTCAGCCTACCAAGGCAGGCCTAGAGTTACTAAGGCATGAGTGTCATAGTGTTGAGTCCCTGATTAGATTAAAGGAATCAAACATTTTACATGATTAACAAACATAAGTGTTTGAAATTGGAACATATTTATAGGTAGCAAATTGTCCTCGCTGTTCTTCAGTGTTGTGGACATACCCAGGATGTGCAGTAACATTAAAACAGATTTATGTTTTTCTTCTTGAAAAAGGGAGCAATGGCAATAGCTTCTAAAAAATAATTGTAAGACAAATATCATCTATAGTAAATAATCATCATCTATTGCCCGAGAGATGCAGTAAACTAGATTTACAGAGTACTTCGTAACAAAGGTGAATTTTGTACAAGCAGAACTATTTTGAAACATGGAGTGTAAAATGTAAATTAATCATGTTCATAGTGCACAGTCTGTTCCCTTGTTTAGTTTCAGAGTCACACTACAGAAACCGTAACCATATTCACTTCCCCCCAATACATATTCTACAGGACTTTGGGACTTTTATTTTTCTGTTGTAAACCCTTTCCCCCCTAAAACAATAATTCCCCATAGCCTCCAAGCACTGAGGCAGATTAACTGTATTAACCAGCATTTCAAAATGAACACAGGCCTAACTAGCAAATACCTTTACTTTCGAGTTCTTGTTCCCAGACAGATACAGTCAATGGATATTTCAGTGGAAGTGTTAAAACCTTTAAATTTTTGATAGTCAGGCAGCCCATTTTCTATTGTACTGCAGTATAAAGAAATTCCCACTGTCAGGAGGCACATCATTGTAAGTCATTATTTTTATTTATTTTTTTTTTTTAGAACTTTTTTCCTAAAAGTTTTATGCATGTAGCATTTGTGAAAGATGTTGGTCTGCTGGATGAGACCCATTTTATTTACAGAACCACAAAGTCTCAATAGTGGCAGTACTGTCCCCCCCATAATCCCTTACTGTTCTTCAGTCCAGTTAGCCTGAAGAATTAGTTTCATCTCCAAAACCTGTTCAGTTGTTTTTCCTGATATTGCCATCTCTGGTCCTGTACAGTGTCCTTTGTGCTGCTGAAACGTGTACATTGACATTGCCTAGACCTAAGGGTACTTTCTTTTGAAGTATCAACAATCATAGAATCATAGAATGGTTTGGG
>NW_010312690.1:0-6776 GCF_000700745.2 Antrostomus carolinensis
GCTCCCTCCCGCCCTCTCTCCCTCCCTCCAGCCCCGTCTTGCGCTTGGGACGCAAACGGCTCCGGCACCGCGGGCAAAGAGAAGAAAACAAAATGGGGGGGGTGAGGGGAAAGGCTTTAAATCCTGCCCTTTCCAGCGCTTATTACCAGAACCCTCGGAATAAAGGGAAAGGGGGTGGGGGGGTGTCAGCGAGCTAGAGGGAAAGTTGGTAATGAAGGATACACGAATCATAAAATGTAAGCTATGTGTGATTAATGATCTGCACTAATTTGAATAGCAGGCGTGTTAAAGGTCATTGACAATTGTTGCTGCTTTCAGCATGAATGCCTGAGTGGGATGTATTTGGGACAATCAAATTTAATTCTAATTCAAAGGAAAAAAATTACCAGGCGTGCGTAGCAGCTGGTTAAAATACAGAGAGGACGTGCTTTAAAAATATGCACTTTGCCTGTCCTTCAAAGGCAGCTTCGTTACATTAAGGCAGTGTTTTTAAATGCCTCAATAGTCAATAACGTATCTGGAATGTCTGGATTTTGTTCCTTCTGCATCAGCATCTTTCCTGCACGCTTTTTCAATCGCAGGCCAAACTGTGTTCCCAGTTACTCCAGACTTGCAGTGTTTTGTGGGAATTGTGAGCTCCCTGCTGCCAGATTTACCTGCGAGTGGACGGGAGCAGATGTCACATCCCTTAAGCCTGAAGAATTCACCCCAGGCACACGGCTATAACAGCAGAGTGTAAATTCTCTAATCACAGTTTATATAGCAGTTTAGCATTTCTTTACACAAAGAGTAAGAAATCCATTATAAATCAGCATTCCCGGGCAGTATTTAGAACTACAGTATTAGGCTAATAATTTCCATATGGCAAAAATTGACAAGTCAGAGCAATGAAAGGTGCATGAGACTTCCCAACTCCTCTACCTAAAAATATGATTTTTACGACCTACTCCTTTTCTCTCATAATCTGTACAGATTCTCTTTGTTGGACGGTAAAACATGAGAATGCACAACACAGTGCTCACTGTATTACTTGATAGAGTAATGCTTAAAACGCTTGATATTTTCCATATTTGCTTCCATAGGGCCCAGTCTTGCACTCTTTGTTCCTATTAAAAAATAGGGTACTGAGGCTACAGGGGTGAAAGGACGGGAGAACCCATCTCAAGCTCAGTAAGTGAGGGGTATTCCACTTTAATGGAAAGGCAATTAAAAATTCAGAAGATGCGGAGACTTTAAAAACAATCAAGCGGTATATTAATTTCACGGAAAGTCACTAGCAGAGTTCCTCTGTCCATGTAATTTTAAATAGGAGATTTTCTCACATTTCTTCTGCTGATTCCAGCGCTTCTGGATTTTCAAAGCTAAACTGGAACAACGTAAGAATTTACAGACATAAAAAACATGCAAAATTTGCAAGGTATTGTCAACGCCGTTAGGAATTTCAGGTAGAGAAGACGTTCTTACTTTTCAAATCGTTAGTAACGTACCATTACCATGGGTGATTAATCTGTTTGCAGACACTGTTTACCCATATTATCTTTGCCAGAAATCTTCCAGGCAATGTCCTCCTGTTTCAAATTCTTTAAATTACAGTATTTTGTATGAGAATGTCAGCGATATTAATGGCTCAATACGTGTTTCACTATTTATAGACTCGCATGTATAATAATTCTGGCTAATGAAATACTTGGAGCAGGAAAACATTTATTTACTTTTGCTATGGTCTAATAAATTATTTGTTCAGCATTTGGGACCAGGCTTTCTCAAGTTAAGGAAAATGGCATTTTGATGAAAATCTGTGCAATGACTTGTCTGCATAACTTAGCCTTAGGAATGATTGGTGGAAATTTAGATAAGAAAAGGTTCCCGAGAAACACTATTGTGGAATAGCAAGGAAAAAAGGCTGTCTCTCTAAAAGCAAAGCTGAAAGCATATATAAATACTTCAAGACAGGCAAACAAGTCAAGTTTGGATTACATTTTATATATGTGTGTGTGCGTGTGCATGTATACATGTCACATACACAGATATATTCCGTGAAATGTAATCTAGAGGAGTCAGTTGCTTTAGCTTTTGCTGTATGCTTGCTCAGAGTGACTCAAGTTCTGCACTGATTAATTTCTTTTGCAGTTACAAATCTACCTGAAATTTAGAGAAGGTATCTAAATAATGCTAATCCAGAGTGCTTGAGGCTCTTCATTTTTTTGAGGAATCTGACTGTCCGTCTCAAGACTCGGACTAGCATTTTCCTTGGTGTCTCCTGTCATACTTGTCTCTCCACAACTCTTTCTAAACACAGCCCTTAGATTTAGTTAGTTCTCCAGTTCTGACAATAAACCAATATATATATATGTTTTAATCTAAACTAGAGATTGCTTTAAAGTGTGCTTGGGTCAGAAAAAAGAGCACGCAAAGTCTGGCGGCAAATAATCTGGTATTAGTCTTTGCATTCTAAACCAGACCTTTTCTTAGTGTATTTGGAAAATACAGAGCGTGTGCAGAAGTTGCAAACTGGAAGGCACAGCGGCTGTAATGCCTGTGTACATCTGCAGATCGCTGCACAGAAATGTTCCCAGTGACACTTTTTAGCAAGAAACTAAAATTTCTGACTTCAATCAAAATGGGCCATTCCAACACTGGTGTGCTTTCAGAGTTTATGTGAGTGACACAAATTTCACTCTGAAACAAAATGGTTTCAGTCAATAAGAAGCATATACTCTTGGAAAAAATACATTGACTTCTCACATACATCACAAAAATCTTTCTTTCATCTTTAATCATGCCTCGGTAGCTGTGCAGGGTCAGGCTGCTTCCAAAGTTTGTGCTATGGAAATGCACCACGAACCAGCAAAATTTTGCATGCTGGTGTACCCTGGAGCTGCATGGATTGAGGTCAAGCTCTTGTGCCCCGTTAATGTAGTCAGGCATAAATCTAGCAAACAGATTTGAAAATAATTTTCCATTCAGAGAGCTGCACATATTTCGGGATCCAAAGAATCTATTAACGTGTAACCACGATAAGTGACTTGGGCATATCTGATGACAAATGGTATGGGGTGTCAGGATGTGGTCGTATTCTCTTTACCTTCTACTCATACAAGTTGTCCCCTTACTATTAATACAATTGCTTTAATGATAAAAGATGATCGATGTTTGTCTCCATCATCTTATTTATGGCATGTAATGAGCTTTTCCTTATGGCACAAATAATCCAGAGACTCTTCTTGAAGAACCAACATTTTAACACTATATTCTCTTTCATATTTGCCCCTATTGTCAACACAGTTGCTAGGATATAGCCTGATTTTGATTTTTGTGCTTTGATCCTCTCAAACTCACATTTTTTTTTACATCATGTTATTCAACATCGCTTTTACACAGACACTGAGGAAGAGAGCAGAAAAAGTTAATATTGTGAAGTAAGTACAGCCCCAGTGTACATGGTTATTTTAGGTTCATGCGAAATGCTGTATATAGTATCAACTTTTCCAGCCCTGGCAGTCAGATTTTCTCACCCATATGTAATTTTATAAACTACATCACGGCTTCACAGCAGGTAGGGAACCCACAAACCTGTTCTTAATTTCAGCTTAACTGAAAGAATCTCAGCAGCAGCTGGCTTCAGAATAGCTGATACAGACTTCCACAGATGTGGCCCATAATAGGTTCAGAAATAAAAAAGAACTAGGCCACAACATAGAATTAATTTCAAGGAAGACAAATTAAATAAGGATGCCACTTTTAAGAGGTTTTGGGTTTTTTTTTTTTTTTTAGATATCTTTGGGAGGACATATTTCTGTGCCCTGGGTTTTTCGTGCTGTCTACCAATCGTAATACTGCAGCACACCAATTTTCTGGCAGGCTGGACCCGGCTGTTAGTGGGCTGCATGCTCTCGAAGCAAAGAAACAGGCTATTTCTGAGTTTGTGTCCCTTCCCCTCCCCTCCCCCTCCCTCTTCTTATGTTCCTCCAAGCATAACTGATAGTGCTGGAGTGCTTGTGCGCTTTTCTAACTGGACCAGACAAAGAGGTACAATAGCTAAAAATGACCTCTGATGAGACAGCGAATGCACCGCTCGATACAACTGGGGAAACTGGTTGCTAGCTCTAAACCAACACGTTATTTGGTGATTTTTCACAAACTTGAAATAAAGGGATACAGAAAAAATTAGTTTCACAAATGTTCACTTCTGGAGGTTAGTCAGGGGAAGGCTTTGAACCATTTCTGTAACAGCATGGCAAATGTGTCAAAGTACTATCATCTTCTGCTGACTAAAAAATACCTCAAAAGTAAAAGTGGAACAAAACAATCACTTGTTCTCGCTAACAACATTTCCCTTGACATTCTGTGCCATGGTCTAAGTGTTTGAATAATCTTCGTTTGTATGGTCTTTCAGCTCAGGCATGCGAGGAAAAAGGAACTTCAAAAAGAGAAGATTTTACCTGATGTGTACTATTTTAAGGCTTCAGTAATTAGAGAACTGCAAAGGTCAAAATAGCCATCAATATCACAAGCAACAGAGTAGAAGTAACATGTTTAAGAGGAAGTTAGTTGGTTGGCTGTAACATAATACGCTGTAAGCACTAGGATGTGGATCTGCAATGACAGCAGCAGAGGAAACTGAAAAACTTAACCAGCATCAGATATTTATTTTGCTGAAAGCACACAAGAACTTGCAAACAATAACTAGAGATGCTTTCAAGTTTAAATCCCAGATTTTATTACCTCACTGCAGAGATGCTGCAACCTATGCTGAGGTCCATCCACACAGTCGTTCACAGCCTGGAGAAAAAGTTTGCCAATACCTTCTAACCTTTCAGTAAGACAGACAAAAACTTGGGATTTAGAAGCTCACAAACCTTTTTGCTACCTTCTGGATCTCATTTGAATCAGAAATGTGTGGCATTAGCCACTGCTGCCCACCTCATGCAATGCTAGATTAGGGTGGGTAGCTAATATGTTACTGTGTATCTGCTACTCCTAAAACTGTGTGTTTCCAATCTGGACTTCTGAACTGTCGTAAATTAAAAATGGGTAAAAGCAGAATGATTATGTCTGAAGATGCAGTTGTTTGCAACAGTATACGGCATAATAAAGATGCACAGTTCTGGGGAAAATTATTTTAAGAACGAGAACCCTTCCAAAAACTTCCCACTGTTTCTTTCATTGGTGTTAGACCTTTTTTCTTCCCTGTACGATTTAATGCCAAATTTGCTACTTTTCTGATTTCCCTATAAATCACATAAAATTCATGACTCCTTTTTCCACATTTGAATCCACAAATCAACTGAGTGAATTCATTCTACTCGGAGAAAGAGGCTGAAACAAATACCCAGGATCATTAGCATAAAATTATTGGCATAAAATTATCCTAACTTTTAACAAAAAAAAAAAAATAAAAAGCAGAAGGCTTCTAGTTTGTTGCTTCCATTGGATTCGAAAGACAGAAGTGAGTTAGGGAAGTCAGTCCACTACAGACTTTGCGAGGCATTTGCCTTTTTCCTCTATTAAACTCCAAAGCTAATAAACCCAGAGCATTCAGTAACAAGTGAGGCACTCATGTCAACAAAGGCCTTACTTAGAGACGGCGAGGTTTTGAGAAACTTCTGTGGCGAGGATTTGAAGATATTTTAGTCATATGCAGCGTACTTTGAATGTGCATTTTTGCTTCCCTGTTTCCTACAGTATAATCCCCTTTGCTTCCCCCCCCTGTGTTTTAAAACGAGCAAACAAAAAAGGCCGAGTGTTAAACTACACTATTCAATTGTCTGGTAAGTACACAAATTCTGTTCAAATCGGAACAAACTTTCAAGCAGACAGAAAGGGGTATTTGGATTTCTGTTTTATCCTGGAAACCCTGCTGAAAGGGAACCCCGGCTGACCCCCAGTGCGGCAGGAAATACAGCCATATCAGACCAACAAAAGGCTCCTAATGTAGTTAAGACCTCCTCCCCCCTCCTCTCCGAGGAAGTCGGCTGGCATAGCTTTTGCTATCGGAATTGTTTGCAGAATAACCAAACTAAAGCAGTTCCCTATGTGGGTGCCTTGTTAGGGAATAAGCAGCACTTTTATTCTAAAATACTTCTTTCCTAAGGAGTTGAACAGGCTATTTGGAAGATATTGCTTTGTTTTGAACGTTGTTCTTGTAAAGTGACGCCTCATCATCTTTTTCTTTCTCTTTAGGTTTTCATTTGCTTCTCTGAGAAAAGTGGAGAGGTACTCACTCAATAAAGCAGTTTACCACATATGCCAGCAACTCTTGGATTCCTTCTGCTGTGCAGAAGATTCCCAAGTACTGTTTTTATTGCAAAGGATCCCATTAATATCAAAGGTGCAAGCATCCTGTTCTCTCCTAGGGGCTTTATATAATAAAAGGGTTATGCTTAATAAAGTCAAATGTGGTAGATTTGTTCTTCACATTCACTAGTACAGCAATGTTCTCGTAATACAAGATGTACCACTAGTCATACTTTTATTGCTATGAAGTATGTTGCTGTGTAATATCCTACATATTTTTCCTTAAGACATCAGAAAGTTTCATGCCAAATCCCTCTATCATCTAAGGGGTCCATCCTAGAGGGAGGCGATTCTCCCCATCTCCTCTGCTCTCGTTAGGCCCCACCTGGAGTACTGTGTCCAGTTCTTGAGCCCCCAACACAAGAAAGACATGGACCAGTTAGAATGAGTCCAGAGGAGGCCACGAGGATGATCCGAGGGCTGGAGCACCTCTCCTATGAGGACAGGCTGAGAGAGTTGGGGCTGTTCAGCCTGGAGAA
>NW_010312690.1:6800-10670 GCF_000700745.2 Antrostomus carolinensis
TTCCAGTACCTGAAGGAGCCTACAAGAAAGCTGGGGAGGGACTTTTTATAAGGGCAGTTAGTGACAGAACAAGGGGAAATGGCTTTAAACTGGAAGAGGGCAGGTTTAGACTAGACATTAGGAAGAAATTCTTCACTGTGAGGGTGGTCAGACACTGGAACAGGTTGCCCAAGGAAGTCGTGGATGCCCCCTCCCTGGAAGTGTTTAAGGCCAGGCTGGATGAGGCTTTGAGCAACCTGGTCTAGTGGAAGGTGTCCCTGCTGATGGCAGGGGAGTTGGAACTAGATGATCTATAAGGTCCCTTCCAACCCAAACTATTCTATGATTCTGTGACTGTATGACTTGTGTAATAAAAATAATACATTGCAAAATAAGTGGGGTAACAACGCTGCCAAAAATGCTCACAGAATGATGCTGTCGGTACTGTCCCAGCCAATATTTTGTCTCTCCAGAGAAGAAGGATGTATACGAGTGTGTACTGGCAACTCCATTTGGTGTGCCTGCCTAGCCACTAAAGCTAAATTTTATGGTTTTTTCTTCATTTGTCTTACAGAATTAAAGAGAATTGGTTCACCATTTGGCGCTTAACTCCCTGAAGGCTCTGCTAGCTAGAATTCACCTAACACATGCATCTGTACTCTAGTAGTCCATAGGAGAGGCAGCATAAGGCATAAATGGGGAGAAGGGGTCATGGGACTGTGCAGAGGCCAGAAGCCCTCTGGCAGTGCTTTCTTGCCATGTAACCCCAGCCACCCCTATAGTGGTCCCAGGGCCGAGTCCACATGAGGTCAGCGCCTGGAAGCTGGTGTGAACAGCTGAACATGAACCCATGCTCCTGCCGCTGCCCTCAGCTGTAAGAACCAGAGACCAGCGACTGGTGAGATCTCAGCCAGGGGTTGGGGAGTTGCTCTGCCACAGGACCTGGGACAAAGCTGGCTGGCTTTGCAGACCCCTGCCTGCTGCCTGTCTGGACATGTGCTCCTGAAACCTGCTCTGTTCCCACCTCTGCCTCTTGGAGGAGACAATGTGGCAGAGCATTAACAATACTTTAGCACAATCCTAATCGCTAGGGCCCCTTCTAACCAAATGAAATTGGGTGCAAGTGCTTCTGCAAGGAGTATGTAACCACATTAGTTTTACTCTCAAGAGTTTTGTACTCTGAGTACACGCCACTCTGCTGTAGGGCAGGCATAGTAGCCATAATCTAGTTATAAAAAAAGTTCCAGTGAATGGGATATTTGCATGAATGACCTCATTTTTCACTTGCTCACTAGAACATTTTTAAAAGGAAGTATTTGCTTGGTTGGTAGCCAAGTGTTTTCTCCTTGACTACCAAATGTGTTTAGCCCATATTAAGGGTAAAATTCTCTCCAAAGTTCACTGGTGATTTCCAGACTCTGTAAGATTTGCATGCAAGAGACTGACAGCAACATTCTTATTTAACAATTTTCCACCATATTTCAAAAAAATGTGGTTTTCCAGATCCTCCTGACTTCCAAATGCAAAGTGGAAAATGTCCAAAAAAAGGCATTACTTCATCTAATGCTGTTTGTTTAGCACACATATAATCCTACTGTCCTTCTTCTGCTTTATGAAAAGCAAAGGGATGTGTGACTAGTTTGTATAACCTAAAGTTTCTGCTTATCTGGACTAGCATAAGTGCATTCAGCAGCTTCTTCTGATGTACAGTTAATGGGAAATTCCATGAGTTTTACACTTAAACTTAATCAGAGATATAAAGGGAAGAATGTAACCATCAAAGCTACTGCATAGTCCTCCACAACCTGACCTTTGGGCCCATAAACCCATGAATGAGTTACATTCATCCACATACTAGTGCATTTTTTTCATCACTAATGCAAAATAGGTTTAGAACTCCAACTACTGATCTAAGTTGAATTTCACGTGAGCTGCACGCGAGTAGTTACTCCGTCTGTACCCAGGGTTTGTAAGACTTGTCCTCTTTTCACCCCACGCAGCTTGGGTCCCAGCGCAGGGACAGGCCCGGTCAAAGAGCCTGCTGCTGAGCAGATGGATGAGGAGAGGGGAAGGACTGCGCCACCCGCCAGAGCTGATGTGGCTGATCTGGATCCCAGGCGATGACTGTCTGGCTGCGGCTGCATCTGCACCTACCTGCCTGCGGTACAGCAGGCACCATGTTCTCCTCTCCCTGGCATCGCCTGCAGCCTGCCGCAGCATGGGATGCAGGAATAGCGCATCTCTCCTCTCTCACAAGGCGCTGTGCTGGGTCTGACCCCCACTGCAGCCGTATGTACTGGGTTTGGGGGGAACTCTCCACTCACTTGCCAAATAAGTCAGTTTTTCCTCTCTGAGCCTCACTTTCTGTAGCCACAAAATGGATCAGTACTTTTAGACAGGTGTGCTCACTACTGCCATAATGAAATACTCTGAGACCTTTTCTGACCCAGGCAGAGCAAGCCATGGCACAATTATTGTACTGTACCTCTGCTTGGAATTGTGTTTTGGCATTTTTACCTAACACAGTGTGTAGCAAGGATTATATCTATTCAGCAATCTCTGCCGAAGTGTTTTTACACCTTCCTCGAGTTGGCTGTGCAATTGGAGAGAGGTGGTCACACAGCTAAAAGAGAATAAATGTAGTTTGAATAGAACACAAAGTCTGTCCCAGAGACAAGCCAAAGAAAAACCAGGGTCTAATGGCAATCCAAATATGGGTTAGTTCGGTTTCTATTAGTACTCTGGGGTGGTAGATCAGGAAAGTGTAAGCTGAGAAGTGCCCACTCAGATAAAGACCTCTAGGATAAAAATAGTCTCAGTCAATACAAACTGAATAGGAACCAAAAGATTCAATGGACCAATTGAAATATACTTAGGAGCTTTTTCAGTGAAAAGTTAAACTTTTGTTTGTGTTAAGATTTGGGAAGTGAATAAACAGTGCCTGAAAGCAAAGGAAAAAGAAAAATATTCCTCAGCCCTGATTGATACAATTTAATTTTGTTGTTTAAAAAAAAACACTCAACCATCCAGACACACCTGTGTGCCAAGTTTCAACCTGATGCAATTTGATACAGGTGAGATATTAAACCCTGAAGACCAAGTTAACAATGGAAACAGTGACAGACTGTTAACAGCAGTAAGGGTAAGGGGTAGTGGCTGCCATTATAGTAGTAAGTAAATTATACGTTTTTCACAGCATAGTGGGACAGCTGATAAACCCTGAACCTGCCTGCTGGCTGCCTTTAATTTGCCTTTAGTTTGTTTAGGCAGCTCGACTGTAGGAGTGACTTTGTATTTACTTATTAATTCTGCAAGTCACTTCATGGGGAATTAGAGCAGTAAAGCACCTAGAATATTTTTAATATCAAGAGCATTTTGCCTCATTTCTTCATTGTCTTTGTAATTTAAATATCCTGTTGTGTAAGCCTAAAGGCAGGAAGTGAGCTATACAAACCCTTACAATAACAGTATTAGGTTGCAGATAAGCCCGTGTGCTCAGGGGTGTCTGGTATTTTTTTTTTCCCGGGGGTAACAGAAGTTTTGCAAATGCTAGAAGAGATTATGTTTTCTCTTAGGAGCACATTTAAAATCTTTCAAAATAAGCTTTGTCTGTTACGAACAAAAAAAATACACTCCTGATAAAAAGAAATTACTTTGGCCCGTAATGCCAGGCTTTAATTATTTATCTTCATGCTGTATTTGTGTTTCTGCCATGAAACCCAAACCTTTTCAGCAGGCAGAGACGGGGTGGAGGGGTAGGTGCCTACCTACCTTCTCTTTCATTCTTTTCCCTCCAACTCAGCACTGTTTTAATGCAAATCAAACCCTTGGTGCATACATAGCTAGCACAGATATCCCTACACTTCACGCAACTGGCAGTCAGCTTTCCTG
>NW_010312690.1:10693-43672 GCF_000700745.2 Antrostomus carolinensis
CTCGTGGTGATTACACTTGGCTCTCTGCAATAAAAGACAAGAAGAACTTCTTTACAGGTGATAAACAGAAGGGGTTTTTTTAAATATATATATCTGGATTTATGGACCTAAGGAAGAAAAATTCTGTTAATGGTAATACTTGGAATTCCTCAAATGAATCAAATCATTTTTGCAAGCCAGAAACATAACTGAGCATTTCAAACAATATACAATCCATGTAACCTATACCAGTGGAGCATTTAACAAAGGTAGGACATGATTTCTGAATCTATTCTCCTTTAATAAGATTATAATCCTGACCATCCTGTTACTGAAGTCAGAGGCAGCATAGTTGCTGAGTGGCTCATGAGCAGTGGGCTTGTGTGCTTGCATAACTGATCCCAAATTATACATGGGGACTGTCTGTAGGTGATAATCTTGAACGTGACAAAACTTTTGATCTTCACATGTATTTGCACAAGCACATTTGCACCCACATGGCACTTTTATATCACATGTATGGCATTATGCGTAACAAGATTTTTACATTTGTGTATATGCAGAGTGCTAAAAGGCAAAATTGCCCAACAACTGGCAGACAGCTAATTTTTATCAGAGTTTAGCCATTTCTGCTGTAATTTGCATGCAGAGTGTGTGACTCAGGCTCAAATTTTAATGAAAATTTCAGCCAAAACTATTCAGCTGTTTCTGAGAGCGAGGTTGACAGAAACTACGTTGTTTTGCCCATCTTGATACATTCTGGATCTTCTCTGGGAATTGTTCTAGCACCTCCACAATTTGAAGCCAGAGTCTGAAAAATCTGAAGAGGCTCCCTGTGATAGGGCTTCGCCTTTTGCTATTCTCGTTATACATTTGGCTGTGTTATAAGTCTGTGAAAAATCACAGTTTGCACATGCTCCATCACTACCTCTTCAATTGGAGTCGCTAAATTCTAAGAAGAGTCTGCGGTAGCTGAGGATGCTCAGGTTTCTCACAGCTGGTAGTGCCGACTGAACCACATATGCCACGTCCTCAGTTATAGACTAGCATCCTCACTATTCCTTGCTCGAATATATTATTCTAGGATAGATTACAGGGGCAAAGCCAAAATTTCACTGCAGTAAGAACTCAAGAGCAGTAAGGTTGGGATCAGTTCCAATAGCAGCTAAGAGGAAGGTAAATTAATTTATGCTCATGAAGCATTCAAATATTGCAGAACTGATCACCACAGAATATCTCATGAGGAATTTAATTATTCCTTTTTGAGAGAAGCATTTGAGTAGTACATGGTAAATAAGGCATGGGATAACAAACTGCTTTGAAGGTAACCAAATACGGAATTAATGCTAATTCCTGAAACTCAAAGTGATTCTTTGCAAAAAAATTAGTGTGTGGCTGTGCAATTAAGGATGATACCATAAAGCATACGTATAAGAGGCTGAGCAAACAGACACCCTCAGTTTTGGCACTTTCTGTACTGTTTTGTCTACATGACTTAAGAACACAGTAAAGAACATAGTTCCTTTAATGTGTGTTTATACATTCACACAAACACATGTCTATAGACAGCTTGCTTCCAGTTCAAAATAATCAAATATTGGTGGACCATGCAGTGGTTAATAGTTAATTGCATTTGACAATATAAAAAAGGCAGGAATAACTAATCTGAAGTTATTAGAGACAATGATTTACCAGATATTATGGTCAACCCACAGCACAGAGCTTTCAGCTATCCCCTCCTCCCTGAAATATTAAAATCTGTGGTAACCAGTAAAGTACGAAGTGAGGGGCTTTCTGGAGTTTCCATTCATATCTCATCTAGCTCTAAATAGAACAATCAGGGGGAACTGTCTACAATAAACTTCTCTTTGTCTTCACCTCTTCCAGTTGCAGTAAGTGAGGAGCTTCATTTTCAGCCATGGAAATGAACCGTGATTTTGTTTTTATGAGATCTTATTTCAGTAGCCTACTTTGAATAATAAACAACTATTAACTTTCAGAGAGCAGACAAAGACATTATTTTTAAGATACATCCTGTTTCAAGGACTCTGGGATGTAAACTACTTAAGAGAAAAAAATTGTAGAAATAAAGGAGGGAGAATAAAAGTGTTCCTGGTACAGTGAGGTTGTCAGTCTTTCTGCACTCCCGCCCTTGTAATTATATATTTTGGGCCTGATTTCCTGAGTTTATCTGAGAATCCTTGGGGGAAAACAGATGTATCATACTGGAGAATCATGTTCATTTCCCAGCATTTATTTTTTGTAGGGCCAGTCTGGTGTGTTGCTTAAAAGCTTCACAAGAACTGCATAGGGCTTATATGATTTATTTGGGCATGCTGAAAGGGTACCACTGAGTATGGTACCACTTGTGCAGCATTGTTTCCTCGTAGCCCATTTAATCAGGTTTTAGTGTTAACTTCAACTTCTTAACGAGCTTAAGTACAGCATCACTTTTGATTTGGTTTTGCAAATGTCTGGAACTTTTCACGTGGAATTAGGGGATCTCAGTCTTCAAGCCTAATGAACTCAGATAAAACTCAGCAGGATGTCCTGTTAAAAACTAATTTTTTTGTACAAAGACAGCTCTTTGGTCCTCTTTTCTTGCATTGCATTTGTTGACTTGTCTCAGAGGCTCATAAGCTATCAGCTATCTTATTGATCTGCTCTAGAGTCGCTTGAAAACATAATTTTGAAAGCAGCATTTCAGCACCTCTCCTTGTTTGATCTCTTTGCTGTGGTGACCTGTGGCACAGTTTTCCAAGCACTAGGCTGAAAATCAATGGTGCTTTTTTTTTTTATGCTTAATAATACTTTTTTAAAAAAATCTGAACATCTGTCTAATTGCACTTAAAATGCCTCTCTATACGTTACATTTTCTGAGTTATTAAAATCTGTCCCAGGATTCACATCCCTTTGTTTTAACTTAGCTACAAATTGATTCTTAAAGTATCACATTTAATAGCCTTTGGGGTTTGATGCACAAACTATTCTGACGTCTATTCATAGACCTTTATAATGGGACCCACTCCAGTTTATCCCTTGAACTGTCAGGCTCTCTGGGAAATAATAGCTCCTGACAGTTGTAGGGTTAAAATATAGGATTAATGATCAGCTTTTAATGTGCAAATGGGGTATTCAGCTTTCCTCTTACCCATCTCATTTAATGCAAATTCACTGTTGAAACAGGTAGCGTGAGTTGCATCTCTCACTAAACACAGATTAATCTATCAGGGTAAATTCCTGAATCAAAATAGAAATTTAGATACACATCACAAAATAAATACAGGGCACTACATTTGTGCTGACTTATAACCGAGTATTTTTTCCTCTGACAAGCCCATCATTTATTTTTAAGGTTTCAAAACCTCACTTCCACACAAAAATAAAAATAGCTGTGCATCACAGCAACCCATTTAACCAGCAGGAAGGAGTCTGCCCATCTCTATTAAATACAGCCGTAGAAAGCCCCACGGACTTCGATTTAATTGTTTCCAATAGGCCAAAACAATCCACTACCTGCGCTTAGTAAAAAGTAAAAAAGAAAAAGAGAAAGGGATTTCTACAGTGAAGGATGGAGCAGTTCACGTGTTTTCATAAAGAGATTAATAACATGTTTGCAGTACAGGGCCTTAAGAATTGTATTGTCATTTTTGATTGTGACATCCTATTAAAAACCTGCCTACATATACAAAATTAGACCATTTGTTTAGAAAATGTTATATACTTGTAAAATTGGAAAATGTATTTTAAACTACGGTGTAATAAGAAGCATTTGTCCATTATGTTCCACAGTTATAGGCAGCACTGTGTCCAAGGAGCAGAGCACAGGGAGGAGATGTTGGATTAAGGTGATATTTAGAGAACCTTGCACATTTCTTAGAGTATCTGGAAGAAGAGGGATTTGAGGGTAAGTTAAATGAAAACAAAAACATATAAATTTAAATAAACACTGGTCATTCAGAAAAATCTTTCATATTTAAGCCAGTCACGCACTTGCCCATACATCTCATGACCACTAGCTTTCCCAAGAACACGAAACAGAAAGGTGTCCCTCAAAATATAAGACTTAATCCTTGCAGTGCTTGAGTGCTTTAATCTGTCAATAAACTAGAATGAAGTCTGTTGTCTGCAATTATTCCTTTGAAAGGAGTAACATCAGAGCGGCAGACAAATATAAGTACCCTGAGTGGTGAAGGAAGAGGAAGAAGAGCAGAAAGAATATGCAGCACATCATATACATGTGACTTTGTGTCTTCTCTTATTATTGCCTATGCCTTTGCATACATGCTTTACCACACTAATAGGGAAGAATACAATTACCATTATTTGGGAAATATGGTTCCAACCAATGCTAAACAGCCCCCAGGGATTTCGTTCTTTGTTTTGATAACAGTGTCAATTTACTTGGATACCCCCCATTTCTAAGAATACAAAGCGATGTATCATTAATGGCTCTTGCGAAACATAAGCTAAATTTAAATTAACCTCACAGACATTGTTTATAACATCCTTAGCTATTCTGTTCCTGATTTTCCATGGCCTGCTACCTTGTATTCACAGCTGTGCAAAGCAAGTCAAAACAGCAGTCAGACAGCGGCGTTCTGCAGACGTGCTGCGTTTGCATCGCTCTGGTGTAAACTGGGGACAGTTCAGCAGAGAATCAGTGGTTGCAGACATGCTGATAAATATCTATTTAATAACTGTAGCAGGGAGCAGGTCTCTGAATGGAGTAAAGCTATGATCTGGCACCCGATGGGCTGGAGGGGGCTTTAGCTGCCCCGTGCAATTTCTGGCCCTTGCCAGCAACTTATTCCTCCCATGTCCCTACTGTAGTATTTTCCTGGCTGCATGATGGGCCTGATTCCTGAGGGAGGGATGGGAGAAGAAGAAAAGATAAAATTGACAAATAAATAGACAATATTGAAGAATAATAGTTAATTTTCTAGGGATTCAGCTTTCTCACCCAGTTTGCCACATGGCAGGACAAGCCAGTACAAGGTCAAAGCCAAGATGAAGCAGTGGCAGGGGAAAGGGGAGAGGAGGTTGCTGGCAGCCTTCCTGAAAAGTTATTCATCAAATTATGCCAGGAGAAACTGGAGTATTGTAAACCCTGACCAGGGGCCTCCCTTCCGTGAGAGGCAGGGAGGTAATGACATTGCTTCGGCTCAAACTCCAGCCTTTTCATGTCTTGCCGCTGCTACATCTTCCAGGCTTCCCTGAACAGAGGGAGAGTGATGTTTTCCCAACACAAGGTATTGTTTGTGCTGCAGTACATACACAGGGAGGCAGTTTGTATTCAGGCTTGGAGCTTTAATTTTCAACATCCCGATGTTTTTGGTTTATACTGGCTCCAGAGTGCTTCAGCTTGCAAAATGGTTGTCATGCTCAGTGGAAGTTAAACCCTCAGGTTCTAAATTATTTGACCTTTTTTTGTGTTTTGAGATAATTTTCTCTGAAGATACTATTTTAGATAGAGTGATTTTTTTTTTTTTTAGACTTTCTGCAAAACTCTTTCAGAGTTCACTTAAATCAAAAATATAAGTGAAAAAAATATACTTCCGTTTATCAAGCTTCATCAACAAAACTTTAAGTCACTTGTGGTTGACTTGTTTTCACAGTCATAGCCAGTAAACTTTTAATATTTCCTTTACAACTTGCTTTTGGGGAATTTAAAAATACAGATCACAAAAAGTCCAGCTCACAACAAAACAAAAAAAGTTTTCACAAATCTAGCGAGCAGAGAATAACTGAGCTCAGAATCCAACTAATGAAGGGGAAAATCACTGAAAATCAGGAACTGCAATATACGTCAGAGGGCCAGTTTGGGGACTGAGGTGGGGAAAGGGAGGCTCCAAGGAAGGAGGAGCTGCTGACGGCTCTGGAGACTTATCCATTTGAAGTGTCCCAGAAAACAGATCCAGCAAAGCTAGGAATCACAACCCTCTCCCAGCCACCCCCAAAATTCATCAGTGCACCCAAGTCTGAAAAGGCACCTATGAATCAGAGCATGCTTAATATTTCACTTTGTCGTCAGCCTAGCTATTGTGGCTAGTGTTTGGGGGAAAAAAAGGGATGGGCCTTTGATATTGGGACACCTGTCTGTTAGCGCAGGCAGCAGCATGTACTGATGTGAGCACTGAATCCCAGCCAGCCGTGGCTCTGAAACCCCACCTCTCTGCCCCTGCTCCCCAGAGCTTGCTCTTGCTCTAGCAGGAAAAAAAAAGGACCATTTCACATACCCTTCTGGTCCAATGAAAGATTTTTTTTTTTTTTTAACCTCAGCTATTAGCCTAAAATAAAGTCAGGATTGAAAACATTTAGAAAACTGGAATCTAAACTTTTGTGGTTTGGGGGGAGGATGACCCCCACCTCAGCCCCGTGCAACTCATGCCTGCCCTGATTTCACGTGGCTAAGTGGGCATGACTGAAGGGAAAGGTCTCTTCTAGCTCACCGTTTTGTCCTGCGGCCATTCAATCACCCAGCCTTTGTTTTGTTTTGTTTTGTTTGTATTTTCTGACCTTGCATAACTTTAAAATGGCCATGTATAATTTTTTGGACAGTTTCCATTTGGGGCAGAAACCCTTCTTGACAGGTTGAGCAAAGGCTGCAATTTAATAGATGCATTTCAAAATCTCTAAAACCAGGGTTCGAAGCTCTCAGACACCAGTTTCAGCATCACTGGGATCACAACACAGCAGAGGATGTGCAAGCATGTGTTATTTATGTTTGCCTGCAGTTTTACTGCTGGTTTTTTGTGCTATTTAGATATACATAGGGTGTCAGATTCAATCCCAGTTGGTGTTATCTTGTGAGGATATAAACCCCCAAAAGGGACCTCTGAGGTGGGAAGTCTGTTGATATAGAGGAATTAGCCATAGCCAAAACCAACCGTAACCCTCTGTGGCTGGGGGGGACCTCCTGGGGATGGCAGCAGCCCCCCGACATTGATTCTGCCTGCCAGAGGAGTTACAGGGCATGCTGACCCAGCACGTCCCCCACAGCCTCTGTTAACGGTCATAAACTAAAGCAAATGCCTGTACTCACGCCACTGGAAAGTCTGAAGGGGGAGGAGAACCCGGTGGGAACTTTATCTCTTTAGGGAGTGGATCCCACTGTGGCACGAGGGGCTTGGTAACACAGGAGGGGGGATTGTATGCCAGGTGCTGCCCACTCCTGCTCCCCTGCCTGTGCCTCACAGGCTAATAAAAGTCTATTTGTTGCTTTATCTGACAGCAAAAATATAACACCAGGGAAAATAAGTACAAATATTACAATAAACCGTAGCAGAAGGGAAAGAAATCTAGTAAAATGAGATGGGACAGTTCACAGGGCGATTGGATGTTTGTGTTGTCCCAGGAAACTGCGGTTCTGTGGAGCTGAAGAGAATTGATTGGCTTGTATTCTCACTTTTCCTAAAAAGTCATGGTATAACACCAGCAACCCAGAGGGGGACTGGGAGAAAAACAAACAATCAAACCCTTCTGAGGCTTCCCTCTACCCCATCCTCTAGTTATTTTTTAAAACAGGGAAAGGGGCAAAGGGGCAAAAGAGCAATCCTTGTAATTGCCAGCCAGTAAATCTAACTTCAATCCCTAGTGAAACAATGGGACAAATAGCTAAGGGAAGGGGGGGAAAGAGGGACAGAAAATAATGGGATCATGAGCAATTAAAAGGTTTGTCCAAATCTGGCCTTTGTTTCAATGTAATTTTCAGTCAGCAGAATTATATCTGGGTTAAATTTAACTGCCTAGTTTTTTGAATTTTTTTGAAAAGAAATAATGCCAAAGAAACTCAGTTCATCTGGTGGAATCAAAAGATGTAGTGGGAAAAATATGTTTTCTTCTTGCTTGCAACAGCTGTTAAACTTCAGCATGCAAAATCATATGGGAGAAAAAAACCCCTTTCTTAAAATTCTAGTATCCCTCTCAGTTCATCTGAACAGTGAAAAAGCTCATAATAAGATCCCAGTCCTTCCCTTAAAAGCCCCCAACCTCCTCATCCCCAAGCAGGGGAAAACCAGGAAATTCTTGGTATCAGAAAGACTAAAAGAGATTGTTTATTTCTCCTCTCCCTTCTACTCCCCCCACTTTATAAATCAACACATTTTCCAGATGAACTTATACTGTGTGTGTGCATACGTATTTATAAAAGAAAGGGTCACAAATCCCATTTTTTTAAAGAAAGGAAGCCTTTTACATTACATTTTAAAATTAGCCAGGACTAAACACTGCCATGCAGAAACTGCTTCTCTTGCTGTTATGCAGACTCTGACAAGACATCCGGGGAGCAGTTTCAAGACAGTTTAAACTGATGGAGCTAGTGAGGGTCCTCCCTCTTCCCTGGGCCACGCCACATGTTGATGATGCACAGAAGTGCATTAGCACCACTTATTGAGCCAATTTAAACTATTTTTTTTTAATTTTTTTTTTTCTCCCCTGGGTTACTTTTCAGCTGGTTTGAGACTTTAAATTGCGTCACGGAGAGGTCAGGGCAGCACCAGGGCCAGCAAAAGGGCAGGGTCTGGGAATACGTCACCAAGTCCAAGGTGAGGATGACACAGTAGCACTCACTGAGACGGGGTCACGGCTCTCCATCAGTGAGCAGTGTCTCTACCACAGGCCAGCTTCAGTTTCTCCTGCTCTCACGGTTTGTTTTGAACAATTTCAACTGGATCAGGAAGTTAATCCAGCTAAAGACTATCCAAACCAGGATATTTTTCAGCTATATCTGTTCCCCAGTCCAGCTCACTGGGCATCTGTGCCAGCGTAGCAGAGGCTTTTGAAGAACAGAAGCAAACAGAGTAGGCATCCAGGGACAAGGATGCTCTGCCCCCTAAAAAATACACTACTTAGAGACTGGGGCTGTTTTGTGAGGAAATGGTATGGCTGCTAAGGAATTTTCTGATGAAAATGGTCTGTACTGAAAATAAAGTCAGTTTTTAAATTCGGTTTGTTTGTTGCAGACATGTTTGTGAATGAACTTCTAACCAAAGGATTCATTTCACTCTGTTTCCTCTCTCACCATTCACTGCTGCATGTTCTCAGCAGACAGTGATTAGCAACCCTAAAGCCAACAAGAATGATGTAATTTTTAATTCATCAAATACCAGGTATCCCAGGGGTATCCTTCACCAGAAATGGAGCAGCTCTGAAACCAATTTTGGATTTTGGCTTTGGTGGGGGTGTGGTAACTTTGGGACTAAAAGCTTTTGAAAACTCAGAAGTCATCACAGAATAATGAGTTTCTGACTGTCTCTGCAATAATAGGCTACCGACATGAATAACAGCTGACATTTCACACTCTGTGTGACCCCTGAGTATTTTCTAGCTCTTTTTTTTCCTAATCAGTAAGTTTCTGAATAACTGTGAGATACAACAAGGTAAAGTATGCTGGAGACATCAGCTTACCTATATACCTGATGCTGTCATTTTATCCAAACCATTTTGCATGAAGGCTGATTTTGTATGAGGATGCCATAAACAAGTAACCTATTGCACAATGTTGTTTTTAAGTCAGACAGCAAAATAGATGAGCTCACAATATGATGCAGAGAGCATGTGTTAATTCTTGTATAGTCTTACTGGATTTATTCTGAGAAGTTACTGAGGCTTCCTGAAAGATTGTTTAATAGCTTCAGTGGAAATAGTCAAGCTTTTATAATAATACTGCTGAACAAATCATGACTTTCCAATATTCAACCAAAGCCTGATTACACTTATTGAAATACTAATGTCAATATTTATTAACTAATATTAAAATTACTGCCATCTCATTTTTGCAGTTAGTCAAAATATCATTATGTATCCCTTTTCAAAATCATTGACTTTTCCTTAGCACAGAAAACTCTATTATCAGTCTTTATAAAATATTTATGGCTTTTCTTGACATTCTTATAATACCCCTAGGAGAACAATCAGCATTTCTTTCACTGAAAATAAGACAAAACTTTTCTACCTAAAAAATAACTAATGAACTAAATGTAAATGAAACCAAGCCAGAAATATAAAAAGCTACAGCTCATTCATCTGCTGTTTCATCTTACTTTAGGAAAAATCAAAGGTATCTCTGTTTTAGCTACTTTATTACTATTATTTGGAAAAAAAAAAATAAGCTGCCTTGAAGTGTTACTGAAGAGGAAATTATTATTCATTTCAAACCTAAGAATATGGAGAGTATTACCAGGCTAAATGGAGGGGCTTTTTACCGATTCATTGGTTTTTCTGTGTCCTTAATTGTTTGTGCCACCATTTCCTCATTAACAATACGCCCCTTTTCTGAGGTCCAGGGCAGGGTTATTTTCACTGAAGAATTGCTAAATCACCCATATTTTCATTAGAGGTTGCCAGAGCTCCATGACAATCTGAATGAAACGTCACACTTTCACGCTACTGCACTATTACTTTATGCCGATTTCCCCTCCTATACATGTTTTAGAAATAACGATGTGTCATCTTTCATCCCCGATTCATGTTTTCACCTGTAACTGCTTGGTAAGGAGAGAAGATAAGGGACTCCACCTTCCCCAATATCCCTGCAGGAGCCACGTATCAGCAGTGCCCCTTGTTTAGTTAGCAATTCTGCCTTTGTGCAAACTTTTTACATGCAATTGGCTTGTTGCACTTTGTGTACTGAGCCGTATTGCCATGGCAATAGGAAAAACATGATGATGCAGATTTGGAGAGAAAGGAAGGGAAAAAAAGATAAAACACTGCTGTCATCTCAAGGCTAGATGAGGTCGGAATTGGCTAATCTATCCATGAAGTTAAGAGACATGCAATTTGAAAGATCAGAGAGGTTAAAAGGAGTCCTGAAGTGGAAAATTTCTAATTCATAAACACACAAAGATGTTCAACGTGAGGATCTGGATTTCCCTAAATTGGGTCAAATAAGTCAGCCTGTACTAAGATCGGACACTCAGTAAAAATGCTTGACTAATGCATGGCATTTGGCTAGTGCTTTTTAAAGCAGATGTAGCAGAGAAATTAAGATTTGGCTTTCATCTTTGTATTTAAATAACATAAAAATATATTTTTACATACATAGATACACAATTTTGCATTTATCAAACACTTTTCATATAAATTTGTTAAATAACCTATTGCTATTAAGCTAAAAGTGATATTTTTTTTTCAAATTTCCAACTATTTCTATCTTTCGTTTTAAAAGTCTTTTTGTCTTAATTTCCCCCATTGTATTTACAATTCCAACATCCCGGTGTGGTGCTATTTCAGCATCTTGAGAGCTGATGAGCCAGCCCAAATAGACAGAACAGCACAAGAGTTTCACCGGAGTACAAAGGCTAATCTTGCAAGCATTTACTTGTGTGGGTAGTTTTAAGCTCAATAGCATTACTGTAGTGACAAATGTTACTCTTACAGAAATTGAATCTTTCAAATACTTGCACACTTGAATAATTTTATGCATCTGAGTAGTCTTCTGCTGTGAAGCTACTGCCTTGTGTCAAGTTAACCATGTGCAGATGTGTTTCCAAGGATGAGGAGGTTCCCCGGATGATGGTCCTGGGGGTTTATCAGAATAAGCCTTATTGACCACTGTATGAATAAAGCACTGTGCATGTGATCAGGCCATTAGCAATGTGCAAAAATTCCACAAGCAATATTGATGAAATGTAAATCTAAATTTTGAAGAAAATGTAGATTGGATTTTTAACAGGGCATTTTAACATGAAAATATCTCTTTAAAAATTCACTGCAGCAAGATCAGTAAATATAAATAAAACATGTGAAGAATATTAATCTTAGTAAAACTGAAGAAGCAAGCTGTCAATGACTGTCAGACACAATATGAACTGACAGTTGCATGGCTTACAGTCTGACACCAGGATCATTACCTGTCTGTTTCTTTATCAAAATACCTACAGGGAATAAGAGTTTGCAGATTACAGGCATGGGTGGGAGTGGGGAAAGGGGAAGAGCAGTTAAAATGGAGGCTTAATGACAGCTGCGAAACATATGTATGCAACATATTCATTGGGATTAATCATCAGCCTTAAGGAACGGCTTACGTCATTCATTATCATCATTGCTGGAGAAAAGCTTGAAAACAGCATCTATAGCTTTCAGATCCCACTCCTCCCTCAAATCAAACTCTAACCCAACACCCAACTCTTTTCTGGCTGCCACGTACACAGATCCTATAGATGAAGGTTTAATTGTGTTCACGTATTAAAAAAACTTACAGAAAAGGGTCAGAGAGTAGCAGCAGATCCTCACAGGAAAGGATGCTACAGGTTTTTCCATCCTCCTTTGTCAGTCAGGCTCCCCTGGCCGGCCACCCACCCTTCTGGGATAACACAGAAACCCCCTGGGTCCACCCAGCATGACAGGCAGGAGAAACGACTCACAGCCAGGTACCTCTGCAACTCCAGTTTGCACTTGCAGGAGTCAGGATGGAACAGCCATCCTGGTATAGTTGATTTTTCACTGAAATTATAGTGGGAAAGGGTGACTGGGGTCACAAAACACTGACCATGTTCCCTCTGGGCTTCCAGGATGCTTAAAGGTTGTGAGACCATTTATGTGATTAGGGAAGAACTGCTCGGGAGATTTATTTTCTTGGCAGTCACTTTCTACAGGTTTTACCACTAAACAACTTAATCCACAGCTGCAAGTCCTTGCTGAGGGTTAAGCACAGTGGGCCAAGATTAATTGCACAGAATCACTAGAAAAGCTCAAAGAAGCATGATGCTTGCAGGGACCAGCAGAGAAGATGGGTCCATATCCAGACATGGAATCACTGACCCACCATTTTGCATTAATTTTGGTCAATTGGCTGCACAAAACCACTGATGTGCAAGCACCTCCCATAACAACAATTGGCTGGAGGGCCCGAGGTCAGGTTGGTGCACATGGAGGCTACACAAGGCCACCATACTGATTTCTTGGAAGGACTATCTGATGCTTTAAAGAAAGTAGACAGCATTGCATGCAAGAAATACACTGGAGTTCATTTAACCCCTAAAGAACAACCGTAACCAGGCTCTCAAGCAGGTTGAGATGCTGTTATCTTAAGACTTTGGAAAACATGCCAGAGAAAAGTTAGGAGAATTCATTTTTTTTCCCTTTCAGATCTAAAATTGTACCTTCATATGCTCTGAGGAGCATGATTCCACAGCCCCAGCATTCCCATATTCCCAGGCTGGCTAGTTTGGCCAAAGGCCACTGTGGGTCACAGGAACCTTGTCTGTGGGCTTTTCTGAGACTCCTAAGTAGCTTTTCCTGGATAAATGCTGACTAAAACAAAACACAGTTGGGTGAGCAACACAAACTTTTTCTATTAGATTTTGCTGAGTATTAAAATATGTAGCCATTTCACCTATGCCGAAAGTCTTCACGTCCCCTTGTCATAAACATTCATGCAAGAAAACAGTACTAATACATCTTTATGGAAAATTTTATGCACATACATACTGAAGACTTTCATTTTGAAATGTATTTCTTGTGGGCCTTCAGACAAGAAACCTGATGAAGGCTGCATTCCTCCACTCTAGGAGCAGAAATAATACCATGTGACAAATCACCATCAAAAAATGCAGCTCTAGTGGCAAGTAGTTAATATCAGCTAGAGAGTGAAAAACAGCTCACAGGAAGAATCTTTGCAACATTTATCAAGAATTTTAATAACAAATACATAAAAAATAATGCAATCTCGTTCTAGCTGTAGCTTGTTAAAACTTGACTGAATCTCAGAATTTCAGCAGAACATTATATTAAAATTTCAACTGCCACACAAAAATAAACCACATTGTCAATGATAATTTATGCAGCAGAATTTTATGCTTTTCAACTAGTTGCACTAACTTAACTGTTAGAAAAAAAATCACACTTAAAAGCTGCATTCCTAAGACCTTCCTCTGTTATACCACTGAAGGTAAAGAGAATGGATGAAGCAGTAAGAAGAATCCTCACTGACCTCATGCAGCTTGTTTTCTTCTGTTTTCTTATAATAAGTACAAAACTTGATCAGATAAATCTCTCACACTTGATAATTTCTAGTAGAAAATTAGTAGAAAGTGAAGAGGAAGAAACATGCATTTGCTTTGTATGGTGGCAAAAATATTATCCAGATATTTATATTTATTTACGTAGATACATAACTATTTAATATTATTACAGTCTAGATCATAAAGTACTCTTTTTCAGTCCTTCCTTGAGTACAATTAACATTAATAATTATCTATAGTTATTTCTACTATGGCAGGTATCTGCAATCTGCAGCTACCATCTCTAATCTCTTTATAGAAGGCATTTACAAAATACAGAAGGAAACCTTGTCCCTAAGAGCAAGAGTACTGACTGCACGACTTCAGCGGGAGGAAACTATCTATATCTTCCTATTTCATAGCTGCTGAGGATATAAGAGAGTCAACATTATAATTGTTATATTGTGTAACAAAGGTGATTTCCAAAGGCATACGAGCTCACATGAGGGCAAGAAATAGTAAAAATTATAAAATACATTACGTAGACACCTTTTCAGACTGTGGGTGAAGTGGATTTTAGTGTGGCTTAGGAGGCAGGGTCTGAGTACCCATCATGATTCAAAACATCATCACCCTGTCCTGAGCAGATGTTAGAGGATCCAGACTTGCTATTGTTCTGTGTTCAGGTGGAATGCTAGCATGAAAAAATTACCAGTATTCCCACTTCCATGTCATTGCATCGCATGCAATGAATCCTTGGGATATTTAAAAAAATGCATGTGCTTAATTCCTATTTATTTAACAAAATACCAAACCCTTTGGGACAACAAAAGCAAAAGTTTCCCGATGTTATGGCCATAATTTATATGGAGATTTCTTTCGCAGTGTCAGGGGCTTCAGGCAGTGACTATAGGCTTTCCTGTCTCTCTCCACCTCCTCTCTCCAGTGTCAGTCATGATGTACGCCATGGAAGTCTATCTTTCAGTGCCAAGGATTTGACATGGGGACTGCAAACAGATTTAGTAAGGATCACAGAAAAGCATAGCCAGGAAATGGAAGACAGCTTTTTTGCTATTGTTCTAGTACATTCTTCAAGCAGCTATAGATACCTGTTTTCACTCTCTGCCATGGTCTTTGGCCTGAGCTTTCAAATTAACCTAGGAAAGTTCAAATCTCAAATCCTAGTGAGACATAATGATACCTCTCCCTTAATTGCACTCCTTTCCCCATGCTTGGTTAACCAAGCACACTAGTCCTCTGACGTTAAGAGGAGACTTGATGTTCAGAAGTTCATGTGGACGAAAAGCCTGCCCATCACTGAAATGGTGTGACATGTGATGGCTTTCAGCAAAGGGAAGTCCAGGGGAGAAGACCCCCCTAGAAATGTCCCTTCTGCCTTCCCCAGCATTGCATCAGGTGCGGCAGGGAAGGGTGCTCATGGTGCTCACCAAGTGCCCGTGAAAGTCAAGAGAATGAAGGATGGGTTCTTGCAAGTGTCTCAGTGCCCAACTCCTACTTTACCTGGGAGGTGTAACCCCCTTGTCCTTAAATTGAGCATGTAGAGTAAGAAATAGGCAGGCAGAGGGCACGGAACAAGTACACCTGAGAACACATGATTTTGAATAAAATATTTAGGCAGATAAAGAGATTGCTCCCTTCTAGAAATCTGATTCCCAAGGGAAAGACACCTGGATTTGTTAGCTTTGTATCAATGCTTTATAACCTCTCTTGCTAGCCATGAAGGTGCGCTCTCATTAAGGCAGAAATCACCCCCCGGCAAAAGTCTGCATTTGCACTAGGACCATTACCTTCATCCTCCACACAGTAAAGTTCAGTTCTCTACTGCTGACATGCAGCCCTACAAGGTCTACTTGGTGCTATGTGCTGCTGCAGGGTGTGATGAACTAGCTTTCCTCTAAAGCTGGATGAGAAGCTACAGAGCTCCTTAAATTGTTTTACAAGTCTTGCTAATGCAGCTGCACCCAGGATGCTGAAAACTCACTTCCTACACCAGCAGTCAGATATCTAACAACATTAGCCTAAGTCTCAGTACAGCTCGCCTTCTTGAATTAAAATAACCAAAACATAGGGGCTCTTCATTTTCTTTCAGGGCCAAAAGATAGATATTGGCATCTAACTTAGGTTTAAAAATTATCTTTCAGATCTGAAAAAGGCTTTCTTAAAGTGTGGCACATTCTAGATATACAAGCTAAATTAAAAATACACTTAGTTCATATTCCCTACTTTTAAATTAATCTGTGTCATTCTAGTGAATTGTCAATAGAAGTAATGCAGAGACAAGCACTGCTTTCACACAGGTCTGAAACAATGAAAACAAACCATGACTAGATGAATAGGATAAAAAAAGTATTTCTCAGGTGACCATGGCAGTGCAGATTTGACTTCAGGATGGAAAAATAAGACTGAAAGTAAAGGGAGACTAAAAGAAAAAAATGACTGAGGATTTGTTTCTGCCACTGTTACTTACATGAAATCACATCTGGGTTTGTGTACGATTAAAGCCTGAGGAGCAATGACATTCTCCCTCATCTGAGATTTTTGAAAGTATTGAACATTAACTTATTCTTAAATTGATGAAGAGGTAGAACTGGCCCCTATGTAGGTAATGTTAGGAAATAAGTAAATCGTCAGGTTCCTGGGAAAGGAATCCCAGATGTTATTTTACTTCACTGAGGCTGCATGCCCTATTCAAGAACACAAACTTTCTGTATGGAACAAAGGAAGTTTGATAAAAATACATAAGCACACATTCCTCTCTGCTTCCTTATTTGCACATTTTATATGTGAACCAATAAACCATGCATCTTTCATCCACACTGATCATGCTGAGCAAGAGTCCTGACAGATTACTGCAGACTGGTAAAAGCTTTCAGTGAAA
Source organism: Antrostomus carolinensis (assembly GCF_000700745.2). Lineage (NCBI taxonomy): Eukaryota > Metazoa > Chordata > Aves > Caprimulgiformes > Caprimulgidae > Antrostomus > Antrostomus carolinensis. The sequence goes on from NW_010312690.1 coordinate 27,515, forward strand.
AATTTAATCCATCTGGAGTATTGCAGATCACCTGATTGTTTCAAGATATTTTTAGCAGAATGATAGTTGGTCTTTAAATTAAAAATTAAAAATCTCCGTCCTCTGCCAGATGCTTTTGCTACCTTGTCAAGAACTTCACATTTCTTTCTGTTGGTGAGAACTGGATGGTTTGAGGCTTAAGTGTTGACTAGAAGACAAAATAAGTTTTATTCTGTGCCTGATAGCCAGTTTACATACTGATGTATACTTCTCCATCTTAATGATATCTCTATAAACCTTATAATTTGGTGGATTAGGAAATAATAATCTGTTTTAGCCTGTAGAAAAGCATAACATGATTGTTTCGCTCTTGTCAAAATTCTGGGGTCAGTCTATGAAAATTCTTATTTTTATATTCTAATCAGTTACTGCTGATCTCACCCACAGGACCTGAGCCTAACTGTACTGATGGCATGAATCAGCAGGCAAGTGTACTGTGAAATACATATTTATTATTCCATTCTTAAACGAGTCATAACTCAGACCTTTACTGATGCACAGAGATAGGCCATGCCAATATGAACTTTTCCATATTGGTTGCCCATCTTTGTTCGAGGTGGGACTTCAGCTCCCACTGGTGTCTGACCTTGGCCTCACCTGCTGAATCTAATGGCAAAGCATCAGCAAGATGTTGAGGTGCTTGTGGTTTCTTTCAGGTAGGTATCTACCATAAGGAACTACCTTATTTCCAACAGTGAACCTAGGATAATAACTTAATGTGTGGGTAACACTATCCTGCACAGGACGACACTTTGCAAGAATGTCCCATCGCCCCAGACTTAGCATGTTTCCTATCTCCTGTCATCCTTTTTTTTTTTTTCAGTTCCCTTTCCCTGCCTATTCTATGGTTTTCTTTCTTTGTCTCTACCTCAGTTTTAATCTAAATTTACTCACATTGTCTTATTCCTGACTTGCTCACTCGCCCTGTTCTATCAGGAGCTCATTGAGCACTCTTTAGTGTTCAAGAAAATATATGGTATTTAATAAACTGCACTTTAAATAAAACTTAGTGCTTCTGTCCTGAGACCTTGAGCACCTCAAACATGTAGTTAAATACCAGCAATGCTCATTGAACAGTTAAGAAAAATATCTGATGCTGCCAAATGATCAATTTGGGGACAGAAAGTGAACCAGAGGCAGAGCTGGGAGCAGAAGCCCAGACTCGTGTTTCTTGCCCTCCATTCAATGACTTTCACTTCCCTATGTCTGCAGTGACCTTCATCTAAAGAGTCTCAATATACATTTAAGTAAAGTCCAAGCTTCAAAGTAGGAAGCATTGTATTTATCTATATCTCTGCTGCACATGCACAGAAAGATTTATAATTTTTATGTACTATAAGGGCTTATTTGGAACCAATGGTAAGCAGATCCTTCGGTCAGAGATTTCACAATGTTTCAGACTACCTTGTTTTTTTTCTTCACTACAACCTTGAAATTTGGACTAGATATATAAAAAGGTTCACTCAAGTTCATCTGAGACAATACATATTTACAATTAAATAATATGCAATGTGTGATAATTTGCTTTTCAGAGTGAAACTGAGGCCATAACCAAACTACAACCAATATAAAATTCATTCTTCTTTGATTTTTAGAGAAACATCCAAAGCTTCCAACACACCCACAACAGGTATTCAAAGTAAAAGCCAACAGCAACTGCTTATACACATCTTTGTAAAGTAAAACTGCAGTGATTATTCAGTTCCTTTCCTGCTTCTCGCATTATCCTTTAGAGTGTATTTTCTCCTTAATTCCATGATACCAACTGTACACATTATTTGAGACCTAAGTCTTCATATTTAATCCAGGGTGCACGAATATTAAATCTGTACCATCACACTGTCTCAGTAATGATAATTAGAAACTAAGCAACTTTTTTTTAGCTTAATTTTATCTTTAGTATCAATATTAAAACACAAGATAAGTTTAAAAAATAAGCTCTCAGAAAATGAATCTGCAGAAAATTACTGTAAAAAGCTAAAGAAAACAATGAAAAATTAAATAATTTCCTAGTGTTTTTATCAATGTCTGGGAAAAAACATAATTTGATGTAAAGTTCTATTTGAGTTCACTATTATATTTCTCAGTTAGTTTTAAAATGCTGTAGAAAGTTTACTATTTTCTATTATATCCTTCATAATGGTATAATATCTCCTACAAAGTCAATTAGCAACCTCTGCATATCAAAATGTGTATCTGAATGGATTTTTATCTTGTGTGCAGGTATTGCACAGATTCTGAAAACAGTAAGAAAGCAGTAAATTTTTATTTCCATATTAGTAGATATTCTACTGTCCCATATCGGCAAAGCTAAAAGGATATTCTTTATCTTTTCAAGCATTAAAGAAATGTTGAATAATTCATTTCCAGAAGCATTAACTCTACAAAAACTTATGAAACAAAAAGAGACTTTCTTTTGTTAGCTTCCCAGTTTGAAGTCATTTCAAAATATTTGTGAGATACTAATTTTACAGATGTAATGTCCTTGGGAAATGCAGCTTGATGCCTTCTTCCCTAACCTGACTTGACTCTTTGTTTATTTTATGTATTATTCAGCTTCTGCCTACTCTGTCCTTATTGAAATAAAGAGATTAAATTCCTGAATGGTGGCAGCATGGATATTCTTAATTTTTAGTGGCTATCATAAGATTTTAGATCACTACTGAATTCTTGGATTACTTTGTAGTATGTTTAAAAAGTTTGGATAGGAGGTAGAGATGGGAGAAAGCGATAATGAGGCATTAAACTATTTTTTTCTTCAACCCTAACAATGAAAAGTTACTAAAAAATTGAAAAAGGTCAGAAAAAAAAATCTAGTTTTTGCAGCTTTTCCAGCTAGGCTGCATCTTTGCAGGTAGGTTCATCACTACAAAGACATTGAAAAGTTTTACCTTTGCTCTGTTTTTATGATGCACCACTTCAAAAGTCTGAGTGACTTAGGAAACAAAAAATCATTGTTAAACAGGATAACAATCACAATTTACTTCTCAGGTATTTTGAGCACCTTCTTTGACTTACTTGGCATGCTGGTCTTTGAGGTGAGATGATGGTACTTGCCACTAACCAGGCATTAGACCCCAAACAGCTGTGAGGTGAGTATCTTTATTCCAGAGCCCTGGGGAAAAAACAAAAAGGCATCTCAAAATGTGTTAACCTTGGAAGAAGAATCACGTAAGGAATTTCAACAGGTAGAAGGCCAGTATTACTTAAAGTAAACTACTGAAAGGATCGGATATTGAGCGGTGTTTTTCATGAAGATAGAAGCATTTCTCTCCCCTCTGCATGTCTTAGGCTTGCCACTTCAGACAGCAATGTCTCCAAGGCAGGGACTGTCTTCCAGTGGGGCTTGGTAGGGTGCCTACTCCAGTGAGACCACATCACCGGCTGGTCTGCAGGCACCACAGCACCGTCAGTGTCACCACCTCTGACCACACTCCTCCTGATGAACCCTAAAAGCCCTAAATTCAAAAGGGGAAAACATGGCAGCACACAAGACAAAATCTAGATCACTTTAATGGCAGAAGCAGAGATGCTAATTCATACTCCCTATCCGTATCTTTGATTAAACAGTGCCCCAATAAATCAGGACAATATGGGGGAAAATTTGTGAAAGACTGGGAAGAAATTAGAGGAAAGGGAAGGGACAGGTCAGTGCCCAGGAACCAGCTTTTACGTTAGGAAGGGAGTAAATTATACATCTTCAACAGAAGATGCTACAGTAGAAGAACTGTCAGTAAAAGATGCTGAAGGGCAGTAACTGAAAACAAATTTCTGTCTGTCCACAAAACAGGTGTAGTAAAGTCAGCAGCATGGTGGAAGCTCTCCCACATCTCAGCTTGCTGTGGGTGGGAGACATGGATTTAATTTGGCTGGGAACTTTATTCTCTGTGCACAAAGCTTGGTGTCTCTGCTTGCATAGCTCTGAAGTGCAACTTCAGGTGGTTCTGATACTGCAAGAAACTGGACTGCAACCAACAACCCTTTTTATAAAGGCTGCTGAACATATACTGGGTGCTACTACTCTGATTTCCAGTAGCTAGCAACCTGAACTTGGTTCAAGTCAGCAACATGGAAAGGAAAGGTGCCATATCCTGTCACCAATCCTCTGAGCCATGTCCCCATCTGCTTTTATCTTAATGGCTGGTCTGCAAACTAGCATCCTTCCATCCCTCCATCCCTTTTTTTTTATTCTTTAGCAACAAGAGAAAGTTCCCTATTTATTCTCATGTCCCATGGGAAGCTGCACATAAGAAGCTATTTCACTGTTTACAGTAAATTACAACACGCGATCATTGCTCTATTTCTTTCCTTTCTGTGTCTTCATCAATTTTACAAATTGAAAATATATTGACAGGGAATAATTGTAGTCTTGATGTCTAATTTGTGCAACGTGTCACCAAAGGAAGTCTGAATTCTTTTTCTTTTTCAAACAGCTATTCAAAATGCAACCCACAGGGCTCAGGACTACTTTCTGTATCTGAGTAGCACAGCAAAGACATGTGATTATTATATTTTACTGTGGTGTCAAATATGCACGTAGAGATGGAAGGACAGTTAGTAGACAGCAATATGCAATTAGTTATCAGGAAATAACTATTATGAGAAATTTTTCTTTTTTATCATGATACCAAACAGCACCAGTAATATAATTTTTACTTTCCAATACCACTAAAAATATAGTAAGCAATTGCAATAGCTTCTTAATAAAGGGACTCCTTGTCCCTGTGTATTTGAAAGGCATGCATCATTAAAGCATTAGGAAATATAAACCTGCAGATCGATCCTGCTATATTTCTGTGAAGCTCTTTTGAAAATGGTATAGTCTTTACTACTCTTCAGGTGTCTCAGTCTAAAGCCCAGAACACCAAGGAACAGTTTTAAACCACACTTCAGGTTAGAAGATTTGTCTTTAAGCTGACTAATGAACTCTGTGTGATGTCTGATCCTGCTTGGCAGCAGCAGCATGGTAGGGGCTGCATTGTGCTATTCTTAGAGCACTATCCACAAGAGCTGGGCTAAGGCTTGAATTCCTGCTCTATGCTTTTACCCCAAGGAATGTAAAATACTTACTATTGGTAGACTCCAGGTAAGTGGATGAGGCAATTATCTGTGGGTTTTAAATAGAAGACACCTACCCCACGTGCTATGATGCTGTGTTTGTGTAAGGGTTGGCTGACAGGCTCAGAGGGCTCCTCCTGCGCTGCCCGTTCCACATTACTGAAATGTAGTTACCTCTAGGGCAGCCATATGACAAAAGCCAAAACATACACAAGCAGATGAGGGAAATTTTTTGCACAGACACTAAAGCAATACTTGCTATTAAAACACTGCTATAGAGTCTTTCCAAATCCATGGGGGACAGTTATTTATGATTTCATCTGTATTTCCACAGCTTTTTGCACAGAGACACAACCTTGTTTACTTGTACCAGTTTCTGCCTGATTTTATAACCAAAGACTGATCACCCTGAGCCCACTGCTGCAATCTTTAAGCATTCCACAGACTAATTAATTTATTTTTTTCCTTGTGAGAGAGGAAGAAGTTATAATCCTTCCTCTCAGAGGGGATGAACTGCTGCTAAAAGCTCAAGATTGAAATCCTCTGAGATGCCTGACTTGTATTTTGGAAATCAATGGAGGTTAGAGGTACCAAAAGAGGAGTGAAATCCCTCAGAGGGTTTTAGACCAAATGGCTTTATCTGGACTATGGCAAAGCTGAGAACTAAATCAAGATGCTCCTGTTCAGTGCTTTAACCAGCAGGCCATCCCTTGTCTCTAATGGTAAAGGGTGATGAATTGGATCAAGCGGGGTATAAAACAGCATTACAACCTCAGGCTGAGTTGTAGGTTGACTTTGCAATCAACTCAGGGCCAGGATTCTACTTGGTGCCTTCCCCATGTGTCTGGAAAATAGAAGGGAAGATTAAAAAAAAAAATGAAGTTAGACAGAGCTTTTTTAAAAAAACATTTTTGTTAAAATTACTTAACTTGGTTTACCACTTCTAATGTTTGTGACTACACTGCTGAATTACAAAAAAACCTCAAACAATTTACTCAAAATGAAACTTCCTAATAAGACACTGGCTTAGTCAATGAAGTTCTGGGTTTGATTTTTACCCTCATTCTAATGAACCTCATCATGACTGGAGGCATATGGTATTTTATTAATCCAAGGACAGTAGAAAAATAGTAAACCTTTTTTTTTTTTTTTTCTCCTGACAGTACAAGACTTTGGGTCACTTTGTCCATAAAATTTGCTAGAAGCAAAGTAATTCTGTCCTTTTCTTATTACAGATGCATCTAACCTACACATCTTCCTAAATGAGTCCTGAATGATGCTTTCTCTTTAAGGGAGGATATTGAAAGGAACAGATAATGCCACTTGCAAAAGAGGCAACTACAAAACTCTCATACATCTGCATTATGGAAGAAAAATCCCTGCTACTTACTTCTGTTAACTGTGCTAATTGCCAGTCCAGCCACCAAGCCTTCAGACAAGCTTTCTGGATTTTAATTTTTTTTAAAAAAGCAAAGAAAAGAGCTCTTGTTATGCACGATTCTTCCAGCTCAAATAATGAAGCTTTATGGCTAAACAGTTATACTTGTACAGAAATGTGATGATAAACTTCTTTATTGCCCATAATTCTTTTCAGGTGTTATGTTCACAGGAACAGCGTGACAGCAACAACAGCAGCTCATGCATGGAAAGAAGCTGCAGACCTGCAGAAGGAAGCCTCTGCCAGCACTGAGTATTGGGAGACCTGGGAGCCCTACTACGGCCTCTGATAGATTAGGTTAATGATTTGGACTTTTCTGCCAGTCCCCAGAGTCTCCAAAACCAAGTATTTTTAAGACATTTCACATACTGACAATGTTTGGCCTACATGGATCCAACTCAGAACTCAGGATTAAAGATTGCCAATGGCAAGATGGTGGCCCCAGGTCGTACATTTGCCATGTGAAAGAGGAATGATTCAGCCTGAACACTTAATGAATTTCACCTGATTTCCTTCATACTTATTAGGCAAGCTTGGAGCCTCTTTCTGAGGACTGAATTGCAATGAGGCCAAAGAGGATCCTGCCTCTCAGTCTCAGCCTGAATCCTAACCTATGTATTTTCCACACTGTGAGGATAAGGCTGAGTGAGATACTGGCAGGAAAATTTTTGTGAACCACATATGTTACTGCGCTTGCGCTCTCACTCCAGACCCATCCTCTGGCTCTAAGAGAGAGCTGGACAATCGGGTCTTCTGGACTTCTCATATATAGGTTTTTCCATTTTCTCCCTGTCCTCGGAAGGGGGGCCTCAGCCACAGGTTGCACTTCACTAGCTGCAGGAGAGCCACCAGCCTCATTCTCCCATCCACCCTCCAGACATGATTTCAGTGGATAGGGCCTCCTAGGCATAGGTGGAATTTTGTAGCATTTTGACTGACTCAGGCCAAGGTGGTGTAGGCTGAGGACTATTCACAATAGCCATGAGATAGTTACAGAAGACTTCTACATAACTTTTTTTCTCCTAACTTGACAAGACAATGTGTAGTAGAACACACTGCCCAAGTTTCCCTTTGTAGGTGTTGTAGTGTGTGGCTCAGTGTGTTCTAAGGTGTCTTAAGGCTGTTCAACTAGAGGTCAGAAGATGTTTTGCCTCTGAAGATTTTCAATCCATTTCCTCTTTACTCCTGACCAAAAGGAAGAGAATGCGAATACTCTGAAGCTGCTCTAAATTATGCAGGGGTAAAAACAGCCCCTGAGCAGCCTGAGAATGCAAAGGTTAAGAGAAGATAATGTAAGCTACCTCTGTTCCACCCCCTCTCAGCTGCATTGATACCTTGATGACAGCTAAGTTTGCGATTCTTGGTAATTATCTTGGCCATTTTCATGCAGTACTGTCTGTTAATAACCAAGGTGTCATGAGAACAGTTTATCTTGTGACAAACACTGATTTTAAGCATCTGTATCCTCTGCAATATTAGTTATGAACACTAGATACTAAAGTCCTATAGAGCTGCCTGGCAAGATTTTGAAGATCAAATTATACGCCTGATTTGCCTTCCAGATTGAACTCAAACATGAATCTCATCCAGGTCTCAACATGACTTGTTCAGCCCATCTAGAGACACCAAAGTCCACCAAAGTCAACATTACCTGAAATTACTGACTGCTGAGGTGATGCTAGTATGATGGCTACCTAGGACATATCTGCTATAACAATAATTGTGTACACTCATCAGTACACAGCTAACACTAACCCTCATTTTTATTTCTTCAGGATAAATCCTCCTTGGAAACCCTGTTTCCAGAGTGGAGGGGAAAGAGTTGATAGAACCCTATGCATTTACCAAGTCGCATAGAAATAATAAATTAATAGGTCTAATGTTATCCATTTGGATGGGAAGATCTATGTGTACAGTTATTGATTATGCAGATGATGAAACCACATCAAGCACTGGACAATGGGACAAGGCAAAAGCATGTGCCAGGGATGACTATACAGGGGGTCTCACTCCTTTTATTGGCCAACTGCTTCATCTATCCAATATGAGTCGTAGGGGCCAAACCTCTGTCCATGGAGCAAATGTGAAGCAAATATGCTATGGCCTGGGAGAACTAGGTTTCAAGCCTAAATACAGAGCAAAGAGAAAAATCAAATCAAAATAATTCGTGGTTTCCAGCATCAGAGTCAATAGGAAAAGCAGATGCAAATCCAGCTGAGTTCAGAACGGAGTACCTGCTGCTTCCTACCGTGCTGCCGAGGAGTCCCTGATGGCCAGGGACAGCGTGCTTGCCTCTTTCATCTCTGTCACCCATCTCTCCCCTGATCTCTGTTTTGTTGTAGTTCCTTCCCACATTAGTTCCTTAACAGTTTCCCACTTTAGATAAACTCCTGGAAAACGTCAGAGTTTAGTATTGCATGAGTGCGCTTTTCAGCCTGGTGCACAGCAGAATATGTTAATTCTGATCAATCAGGGGTTGAGAAGGAGGAAGCAACAGTGAAGGACCTGCACGCCCTCTCCCATTAGCAATGCTGGGATTACGTGTAAGGTCTTGATAACACCATTCATTCTTAAAGGGCCACTTTTTGTCAGTCTGGTCACGGCAGCTGGCCATGAAAGCAAAGGATTTGGGTCTGGGAACCTCCATACAGGGTCTTTGTCTATACCTTATAAACAATTTCCAACACTTTCTCCCTAGCGTGATTTTTCCATGACCTTTTCCCTTTGTGTCTGCCCTCAGCTATGGATTCAGACCCTGTGCTATGTCCGTCTTTTCTTTGCCTCCTTGGCTTTTTAGGTAACCTTCCATTTGGGACTTTCTGCCAGCAGCACTACCTGTACCTTTTCTCTCACCTGTTTGTGTCTGAGGTTTTCCATTCACTTGCTGTGCTTTAGCCACAGACATAAAGAAGGGAGCAAGGATTTGTTTTCTTTAAGCTGTGTTAAAGCACCTGCTTACTGGAACTCACTATCATTTGCTATCATTTTATGCCAATACAAACATGATGCATGTGGTAGGGTTTTATCCACTTAAAAACAAGCACCTGAGATGCAGAACAAGGAAGAATGAGGCCAAAGAACTTAATCCCTGCTTGTTTGCTGCTTAGGAGGGGGAAGTAAGGTGACTTTATTACAGGTGACAATTACAAGCCAGGGACTTGGTAGGCTTTCTCAGTGAAAGCACTGCTATTGCTTTGCATAACCAGTCTTAGGACAATTCCTTAGTCTACTGATGCTCTACAGGCAAAGTTAGCATTCATAAAACTTTAAGTCTTCAGTACTTGATCATTGCTTAAATAAAGCACTTATAATAAAGGGAAGTAAAGGTTGGTGCGTATAGAATAATTTCATCATGGTTTCTCATTCTTCCCTTCATTCTTCCTCTTTCCTCCCATTGTTTATTGGGAGGAAAATTCTTCTGTGTTAAGCCTGGGTTATGCTGTAAGATCCTTTAGTTGCTTAAAATATTGTGTGTGCTTATTGTGGTATATAAATATATGGACCAGGCCTACACTTGTGAATAGTGGGTGCTGTCCCAGTGTGATGGAAAACAGAAATCTGGTGTGGAAGAACACCAGTTCCAAGGACTGGAGCCAGTAATGCTATTGTCCCAGGGACTGCTGTGCTTCTGGTAGAACTATCCACAGCTCTGCAATATTTGTTAAATATGCTACCCCTACAGCAAGTGAAAGCATAGCAGAGTCATGGAGAGTTTCTTTCTCCAGTTAGTATTTATCTTGCAGAGACAGTGGAAAATCTGGTTATACAACTGATAACAACACTACAGCTCCAGCATGCTATTCGCCACTGCACCAGACTAAATCTGACTGTGTTCACTGATGTTACTCTTATTTTCACAGTGCCAAGGCAGTACCAAACTGTCTCTCTCCTTTTCATCAGCTCAGTACCCTCTGAATTATTATGGACTCACACTTCACATCAAAGTCTAGCATGAGTCAGGTTTGTTTTTTTTAAAAGTATATCTCACCTACTTAGCAGAGATTTCTAATCATTTCATACATCTACTTTGGAAGAGCCATACTCAAAAGGCTTCTGTGCTGTTATAAACCAATATTTTTAGAGACAGTTGTAACTGAATATACCCATTTGGCTGCCTTTCACTGTTTCCCATGTTGAGACCATCTTGAGATCCACAAACCTCCTTCATTGCTAGGGATGCTGGTGGATGAGAATAAAAGGAGTTTTGTTTTCTTTCTCTTTTCGCAAGTGTGTTAGTTAACAGGTTTTAGACTCCTGCTATTGACAGGACAAATTGTATTTTTATATGGTTTTGTTGGCTCACTCCTAGGGCTCACGTACACTACCTAACACATATTAAAACACTACTTGCTCAGGCTGCGCCGGAATATATAATATAGTAGTTAAAATGAGTTAGCTAACACATTTTGGAGAAAAATGCCACTTCTACTCAAGCCAAGAAATTCTGTTAATGAGTTGAATATTCCTTCTAGCTCTTTCTCCAGCAAAGGGAAAATAGTTTTTACATTGTCTAGACCTCTGGCACCGGCTCACACGATGGGAGAGGGGAGAAGGCTGGCCCATGCGAGTGTGCGAGGATGTGGAGAGCAGCCAGGCCCTGCGGGGCTGTGTGTTAGCCATGGCCGAGTGCTTGAGAGTGGCTGAGCCTCACCGGAGAAGGAAAGCAGGGCCAGGTGCCTTTGGCTGGAGCCCAGCCGCACGTGGGACCATGCTAGCTGCAGGGCCATGGTCTCTTCTTCCACCTGTGCAGACCAGAGTGCTGTAAAAGCACGATAGAAAGAGGATGATGGCCTGGGGATATTTGGATGGAAGCCAAAAAAACAACGAGTCAAACACAACAGGTCTGGTTGTCAAACCTGATGACAGTGGCTGATCCTATGGGTGCTGAAATTACTAGGAAGATGCCATGACCTGCCTTGGCAAAAGTGGCAGGTGGTGGTAAGGGACTCACTTTGGAGGCCTCCTGTCAGGCCTTTTGCCCCGTCACCCCCCTGTCCATGAACCTTTGATTTTGGGAAACCCCAAGCTATGAAACCAGACCTCGTTGGCTTCTGCCCTTTCTGTTGCTCACCACCATCTTGAGACCCCACAAAACCCATCAGTCCAAGTGGCCTCTGGCTTGCTTGAGCCCCCCTAAAGTAAATGTGTTTGGCTGCAGTTTTTTATGTCTGGAGAATGTGCCTTTGGTATTTTCAACATTTTGTACTATTTTACCTCAGGATTGGTTTGTTGTTGTTTTTTCAGCTATATTTACAAATTCCAGCAAGTTACCCTTAAGAGAAAGGTGCTTTTTACAAGTCTCCCATTCACCATTCATGGCACAAGTCATGGAAATTCCTTTAGGCTATACTGGTGCCAGACTCTGTGCCTCCCACTTTTATGTATGCTTAATAAAATGCATCTATTTTCTTTTGACCAAACTGTCTTGGTTTCAGTCATATCAGGGATGAAATACAATTGCATTAGTAATCCCGTATGTGTGGTGCCTGGTCTCCTGTTTCTCCGTGTTTCTTTAGGATCTTTTCCTGCCTCGGCAAGGAACTTTTTTCCCTTCAGCTGTTCTTTTCTCCCTTTTTAGCCTTTTTCCTGCTGCTTCTCCCTCCCTCTTTTCCCCTCCCCCATTTACACTTAACCTTCTGTTTCTCCTCGTGTCCTGGCAGGAAGGATATAATGCAATCGCTGCTATACAGTGACAAAAGTAAATATGTAGCTCTGAGTAAGTGCAACAGGGTTGAGCAGCCCTTTTGCAATACGATACCACATAATCTGCTTCCCTTCCAGAGATAGTTGCTTGAATGCTAAAGAGTTGCAGCTCCACTGCTTTTACAACTCAATAGTTTTCACTCTGCTTTCTTTTGCTTTACATAACACAATTCTTTTACTGGGACTGGTTCTGGAGCTATCTTCCAGCCTAAATCTAAAACAGGAATAAAAGGTATGAGTTTGTGTTTCAGATGATTTGATCGTCTTTTCAATGTCCGTATATTTTTCCACACATAGGAGGAGAAAGCAAAGCTGTATAATTTATGTGTGGTAAAGCCACACACACACACAGAGACACAGAAGGGTTTCTAATGCTAAATCCTTATGACTAAGCACCCAACACAGTAAGTGTTCTCTTTACACAACTACTGGGGGCATGTGGGCTCTTTAACTTTCCCAAAGAAAATCATTAAGGGTAAAAATTTTTGAAAGAGCCTACATGACTTTAGGGTCTAAATTCTATTGAAAATCAATGGGACTTCTGCATCTAAAATTCCCTGTCGCTTGTGAAAAGTTGTGCTTTATGCATGTCCTATAAAGAGGTGCTTTTACTGCAAAACCAGAAATTTAAATTATGGGTTAGCTATTTTACATAACCAGTTAAATATAACTAGTTTAATTAACTGCTTTACAGAAACTGATGCTTTTTAATACCTGTGAATTTCATACTTTAATGCTACAGGACAACTGCTACAAATTCACCTGGGTCAGGAGACAGGATGTGGTTCTGGGTACATTTTCTTTGGCTGTAAAGCTGTCTTACGAGATCCTCCCCTCTATCCTTTTGCATCCCCCATGCTCCAGTTCACTGTTACCCCAAACTGTGCTGATACAACTGTCTGGGATGCTGCACTGTAAACTCATCATTAAAAATGAGCCTCCAAAAGCCTCAGGTTCTCTCATTTCCTTGACCATTTTATAGCACAGTCTTACCGTTTTATTGGCATACATCAGAAAGGGAGAAATTGCAATTCAAGAGCGGGAGCTTATGGGAAAACTGGGACTGGCAACATCTTTAGTCTCCTTCCTGATCAAATAAAATGTACATGGAACCACGGTCTGAAGTCACAGGTACTCTTCCAGTAGCAATACCAAGTTAAAGAGTACTTACTTCCAGCTGTTAATTACTCTCTGTTCAACCTTTCAGGTTGTCAGGCTGTGTGGTCGTTTAGATCAGCCACCTGATCCAGGTTACAAATGTATAAATAAATAGAAAAATATTGATTTAAAAAATACAAGTAAATAATAGGTAAGTCAAATATATATACATAAGTATACAGATTTTACTTAATTCTACCTTTTTCTTTTTTTTTTTTTTTTTCTGGGATATAGCAAACAATGTGGAGTGGACAAACTGGCCTTACTAGTAAAAAAGGAACCTTCATAAAAGTGATTGATTCATATTGATTTCAACAGTGCAAGCTGAATTCCTGCATTTTGCAACCTTTGCAATATATTCCTGGGAACAGTGGCAGGAGAGAAAGTTGTAGTGCAGGGGAGCTAGAATAGCTGAAAGGGAGGGAAGCAGAATCCTGAGATTTCCTAAGAGGTTGCTTTGGGTTATATCTTTAAAGGAAATATCCTTTCTGAAACATAAGCATCTAAACTACTTCTGCTATTCAGGAAGCATTTGAATTTACATGACCAGGAATGAGGTAATGTCTTAATGCAAAATAAATGCAAAGCAGTTTAGAGTTTCATCAGTTTCTTTCTCTGAAGATGATAGCACACACTAAGGTGTCTCAAGTGCTAAGGAAGACTAACTTTTAGTCCATGCTAATTTACACAGATTTCACAGCTGAAACTGTGCACCACAATGTCACACATACCAGAGAATAAAGCAAAAAATTATAATCCCATCAGGAAACAGAAGAGAACTAAATTCTTCATTAATGAAAGTGCTCCTTCATGACACCAAATAACTCTCACCTAGTAAGATAAAGATGAAATCTTATAGCCAAGAACCTAACTTAGGGGCTAAGAGTGTCTCTTCAAAGCTCATATTTCCATGACACTGCTTTTGTGAAACACAAGACCTGCGTTGTATAAGTAGGATTAAACCTAGAGCCTTATTTCAGCAGACTCATAGTTCTAGTTAATAAGGAGCTATTTCAAAGATCAGGCCCATAAGAAGTACTACAAAGATGTAATCAGATGCAGATGCTAAAATTTTCAAAGTTAAATCCCTCGTTACCAACTCTGGGAGGAGCCTTCAGTATTGCAAACAAGCACGATAAAATAATAAAAGCCACAGTTCTTGAATTCACATGGCACTGTCAAGCTCTCATTTGGCAATAAAGGCAATTGCTATCCCTCCTGGTTGTGAAGAAAAACATCTTGAAAATAGAACTTTAAAGACTGCAGCATCAGCAAACAAATCATGGAAAAACAGAACTAGCTTTTGTTCAAGTTGGTTTTAATCTCAAAATTCTTAAGCTAACATCTAGATTTTGATGACTCATGGATTTTGGACAGCTGGAGTTGGAAATGCCTTGTTTGGCATCAAAACCTTGTCAAAAAAAACCCCTGCTAAGGTTTGATCTCAGGATGTTCTAGACACCCGCAGAACTGTAGACACTGAGCTTCCTCCATGGTACACAGTTTACATAGATGCTTAAATATACATTTCAAGAATCAATGTAAGGCAACTAAACTGAAAATATTGGCTATAGTTAGCAGTAGTATGGGAAAGAATATAAATTTTATACAGTTCTTTAATATATGTTTTATTAATCTGAAGAGTATCTGATTTATTTTTGACATGTCCTCTTTCAAATAGAGCCACAGAAGCCACAAGGTATATTATGCAGTGGAACAGCAGTGGGAAAGAGAGAGATGAATACAATTATTTAAAGTAGTAAAAGAAGAATTGGAAATAGGAATAACATTACATGCCAGGTTCTCTGAGGCTGGGACTTTGGTGTCACAAATCTAGCACCAGGTGATTGCTACTCAGAAACAAATGAAAGAAAAAACAGAAAGAACCAAGTAAGAAGAAAAGACGCTTCAGGGTTGAGAAGACTGTCACAGCACACTACAAATCAAAGCAAAAGTGGGGAATGCAGTACTGGAGGAGCAGAGTCAGAGCCAGGGCTGGGGCCAGCCCCAGTGAGCAGGAGCAGCACTAACAGCAACGGCACTGGAGAACTGGGAACGGTGACAACCTGTCCCAGCAGGAGCAGCAGGCAAAGAGCCCTCTAAGTGACTTAAAGTGCAAAATGGATGAGTAGAGATGGTGTTGGCACTTAAACAGAAAGTTGCAAAGTCATAAAAGTAGTGTGAAGTGGTGCACAGAGAAAAAGAATAGGAGGGCTCTTATCTCCATTTCTGGAACAACAGAGCTGCCTGGCTGCTGTGGTTTTAAAGTCTTCAAGTTTAGAAAAAATGATATTGAAAACCAGATAAAAAATAACTGATGAGCAGTTACTTTATATATATATATATACATGTACACATAGTGTTTGCTTCCACTGCGGAGATCAGAGCTGTGGTTTTATGAGCAGATCTACATTAACAAAGAAATGACCAGTGAATAGCTTAACACTATAGTCATACCCTGATCTAATATGTTCAAATCTCCAGCAGTAATTCCATACTATATTACAGAAAAGTAATTTTATAGGTAGGGGTACGTGTTTAAAGGTGCGATGACATGTGTGCATGTATATGCGTGTGTGTATCAAGGTGCTCATCATCTAATCTCTTTGCAGTGTTTTGCAAATGTATCACACCTCAATTACTGGATATGCAAAATTTAAAAAGCCACCTTTTTTCACAATATGCTCAAGCAATAAATAAGAGAAGCACATATGAACACGGCAGAAGAAATATCTCTTAGCATCACCTGCCAGCACACTACA
>NW_010312690.1:43702-46931 GCF_000700745.2 Antrostomus carolinensis
CAAATAAAAAGACTGATTTGTAAAATCAAGAGATGAAAAAAGCTGCTAAATAAATACATGCACTACTAGGCAAGTTAGTGCTACTCCTGAGCAGCTTTATTTACGCAGTTAGCTTTTACATACCAGCTAATCCTTCTAGACATTGACCTTGTCAGCAGTGTTTGTGTAATCTTTGAATAAGAATATGAACTGTTCTTTTAAATAATACCTCCAGGATGAGCAGATGAGAGTTTTGCATGAGCATTAAACATGTAAAGGGCACAGGGCATGTTCCTCTTCCCACAGTGGGGGTACCAGCCCCTTCTGCTTGTGCTACAATACAAACAGGCACCTACTGACTCAGGGGGGCTACACCACTGCAGCACAACGTTTGGCTCTTGGGTCATTGTGCTGGAGAGTACAGATTCCGAAACATGCTGTACTGCAACAAACTTCCATCTCAGGCAGCTGGAATAAAATTACATATGGAAGTGTGTTGAAGATATGCTTCCACAAAGCATACTACATCTCAAATATTTCTGCATGTTGGAGACAGCCAGGCAAACTGCAGCACGAGCTAAAATCTGAACTCTTATGTGACACAAACCGAAGAACTACACATAACACTTTTTTTGTCCAACCTGATCAGGAGTAAAGCTTCGGGTTTGCCAAACCAATGTCAAACCCCAAGTCATGTAAAAAAAAACCCCCAACAAAATAAAGAGCCATTTATAGCTAATTAAATGCTGCTCAAACTAATTCTAGAGCAGAGGTGTAGGCAGAAGACAGAAGCACCCTGAATTTTGTAAATTTAAAGATGCTCTAGTGGCTAGGAAAGCACTGCATGAAATACCTAATACAGAGATTAAGAAATGTTAGTCAAAATTGTTGATAAATAGACTTTCAGGGCTCTTATAAGCTCACTCTGACAGAACAAAGCCAACCAACAATGCATTATTTTAATAAAAGGTAATAAACAAGAAGCATGTAGAAGGTTTTGGGTATGAAGATCTTTTAAGTGTTCATGGAATAATATACAAAAATCCACACTGTGTGAGAGTGCAGCCTATCCACACACAGTCAGTGCTGCTACCTGACCCTAGTTTAATTTTGTGTTTAAATGAGCCAAGGCCGGTACAGGTTTAACACATCACAGGCAAGAGCGCGAAAGGCAGTTACGATCTGCAACATGTTTTCTCCAAATATCAAAATATGAAAGGGGTAGTTTCAGATCAATTATTCCTTTTTCAACAAATTACTTTCTTTGTGATAACATCCAGCAATGGAAAGACTGATTTTAGCTGGAAAGTTCATGGAATCTTACAGAGTCAGAGCCACAATCATAGCTAATTTGAGGCAGAGAAAGTTAAAACACTGTCAAAATATAAATTCTTCCTTCAGCTGATTCATTAGTTTGCATATCATAACAAGGACTTTGTGTTCTTGGGTAAGGTTAGTGCCTCGAGGACATCCTGCAGATGTGTGCATTCCCAGCCTGAATTTCTTTAATTTGTTATGCAAACATCAATTCTTTTCAAACACTGTAAAAAGAGGGTCTTTTTATTGCATCTATCAACCATCAGTGTTAATGGTAGCTGTTCCTATGATGCTGCTTTTTATGATAAAGGAGGACACCATATTCTAAAGAGATGTTTACCCGTTAATCAGTGTTATATTTCTCCTTAGAAGAGGTTTAATTGGTAGACGAATCCCGAAACAGCTCGCAAGTGAACTCGGTAAGCCCTGCTCCAGGTCAGGAGGCCCGGTATTTTTTGACACATTAACTATTTTTCCCCTCAAGGAAACTGTGAGCTTTAAAAACCCTAAACAGCCTAGTAACAGGAAAGTCCGAGGCTGGCTTGTATTTTTACTTCTCCCTTTTTCCCTTGTACAGGTGTAATATAAAGGCACGAGGCAAGGACAGAACTAGCAGTGGAGCACTGAATTTTGATAGACCTCAGAAAGGGAGTAAATTTGTGATTTTTTTGCCTCAGAAAAGCAGTGCCCAGCTATGCTCTAGATTAAACAAACTGGTTTCGGAGGTAGGCTTGTCCATATTGTTTTACCCAGGCTGGCTCGTCACTGGATTTTCATTTCTCTGAGCCAAGGACACGAGAGTGAGGGTGAGGAGACCGTCCTTCCCGGGACACAGGAAGAGGCAGCGCAGGAGGCTGCCGCATCATAGGCCTGATGCCCCAGCTGCTCGATTCCCCATCCTCTCTCCCTTAAAACCCAGCCACCAGCTTGCTAGGGGTCATTCACACTCCCACCACGCCTCCAACACCTCCAGGCTCACCTCTGCCCAGGCTGCAGGAAGGGAGGAGGAAAGTGGTGTGAGGACTTCTTTGGCAGCCTTTAGGGACGTTGTTTCAAGTCAAATGTTCTTACTTCTGCTTTGGGTTGTGACTGGAGGGGCTTCCTTGTTTTTTTTCTTAAGGCTGCTAAGATGTGGCCTCCACCTGGTATTTGGTTTCAGGGCAGCGGGATGGGGAACCTGGGGGCAGAGTCCCAGTAGGGTTCCCACAAGTTTCTAGATGATCATGGGAGCACTAAGGGCCGTTGGTCTATGGAGTCCCCATCCATTTCCCCAGCTCATGTAAAGAGGAGAACAAAGACAGTTTGGTTCTCTCAGGGATTAATATTGTGTCACTTGATGCTGAGCACCTCAACCTGACTGAAGGACCCGAGGGCAGGACTTCGTCCTCTAAGCTCTGCCTTCAACGCACCTCCACCACCTGCTCATGGCCCAGTGAAAAACAGAAAGACTCTTCCTGCCAGTTAGTACCATACCCTGGATGCTGTGAGTCATACTGGTCTTGCAGGCTTCATCCAGAGGGTGTCCAGGCCTCCAGATAATTTGCCAAGGAAATAAAAAGTACCCACAGGGACTACCAGGGCTTCTGCTTTCAGGGTAGCCAAGCCTGCAATACCAGATGCTTGCTGTCTTTCTCTATCGGTGCTGCCAGATAGAAGCACAATCAACTGACGAGGGAGCAATGGAGAAGGCAAACAGACCATACTCCCAACCCTGACCCGTGTAATCGCTTTCTCTTTCCCCTTTTATTCTGTGGCCTTGCAGATAATGGTGTAACATTTCCTTCTAGAGACACGTGAAACAGAGGCGCTGCAGTAAGCAGATGCTGGAAGCGTCCTGACAGGAGTTTGACAGGAGGAGCCCGTGCTGTTAATGGCCAGTCTGAAGGAGGAGAATGGATGCAACTAGAACACTATGGAGGTATGCAGTGTGCAG
>NW_010312690.1:46980-94908 GCF_000700745.2 Antrostomus carolinensis
CCCTTATGATACAAACCAGGTTCTCACATGTAAATGAAAGATTTAATTTCATACATAGTATTTTAAGGATAAATTTATTAAATATTGTGACATGCCCATATTTTATAACAGGGACCTTCTACACAACAGAAGGGACAAGCAGATTCCATGGACAGACAGCATCCTGACATGTTTGTGGTGTCTGATAATGAGTTCTTGATCAGTGAACACTGTCCCAGTGAGTGGGTCTATTTAGTTTTGGGAGTCAGTGAGCAGTGACAGGTAGAAGCATTCACTTATCTAACCACACACCAACAAACCTAGCTAAATCCAATGTAAGCAACCTGTACAGGACATTTTTATTGAAAGAATTATGTATTATTCACTCTTATCTTTTTTCCTTCCCTCCTGTTGCCTGTAAGTGCAACCGCAGAAATACAGTGTTTGGCCCAAATTCTGTGCTTCTGTGAGTGATGGTGAGCTGCCTGCCACCTGTGCTGCACTCTGGGCTCTGGGTCTGATGTGGCACCAGGCTGGTTGGCAATACGTGCAGTTTGCACTGGCTGCAATGGTCATTCCAAAGCAACTTCTGCAGTTGTTGGTAGCTGGAACATGAAGGCCACCTGGAAATATTCTTATCACCTCAGCTTAGACCATTAAGTGGATGTAGTGATAGGTGTATCTATATACATGAACCTATAGTGGTATTACTGCCACTGAAGCTAGTCATGTTTAGGAATTGATTTTCACTTCCATTTTCGTGACAACTTTGCATAACTGCACTTCCTCTTGTTAAATTTTCAAACAGCTTTGGTTAACACAGGAGACAAATTTTTCATTAAGTCAAATTTAAAACTCATTCACATGAAAGATTTGAAAGCTTGAATAAAGAAAAGTATTAGAAGGCAGATTTAATATCGCTAAATCTAGTTACTAAGGAAACTTCTACATGAGGCTGGTTAACTGGCTATTTCAGAATAGTCCTAATGAGTACGGACAGGCAGACAAAAAGATATCCTTAGCATAACAGTTGACCAAAAGGTCAGTTGACAAGCTCCAGACATTTAAGTGTTTAATGGCAGACAGAGGCAATTGGGTTTTTGTGGGAGGTGTACTGTGCAGAGGCATCAGGCAACCCTGTGACTTCAGGGTGTCTCAGTTTCCAAACCACACCTCAAAAAGAGATGAGTTGTTTCCCTCTGGTTGTTCTTTTTGTCTTCACCCCTTCTCTCCTATCCCTTTCCCCCAAGATACAAACATCCAAGGAACACATCGTATTCTACTGGAAATGACTTTAAAATATCAGGAAAAGGCAGCTGTGACTCTGTGTATTCAATAGACAGACTACAGTGCTACATAGCTGATCCAGAAATAAAACCCAACGTGCAAGTCAGCCAGCCACATACTGAGATAGAAGCAGGGCTGTAAGGCAAACACAGATCAGCACTTTTAGGTACAGGATGGAAAACTCCCTTCTTTCTGACCATAAAAACTATGTTCCCAATTTGTTCCTTCCCATGGGGAGCGAGGGTTAAACTCTACTATATTGTAACAAGTTACAGTTACAGGCAGCTATGACAATGCAAAGGCAATTTTCCTCTAAGAAAATACCAACCCCTGCATCTCTGTGAAACTACATTATCCCAGGGACACAAACTCTCCAATATATACTGTCATTTCATTCAAAAAGGGTCTGATGGGCCTGACACAACCCCCACTATTAGCGCAAGATCTTGCCTTTAGGAAAACACTTACTGCAGCATTCTGAACCCTGTCTGTATTATTATAAGGCAAGTGAGAGTATGATTGTCTTTCAGTTAATGATGTGACAGGGGGTGGCTTTTTGCCAGGTTTAAGTTAGATTCCTTTTAAGTTGAAGCCTTTAAGATCCACCTGGACAAGCAATAATTAAAGGGAATAGCAAATTAAGTGTATTAGGAAGGGGAAATGATTTACTAACCAGGGGGAGAAATAATTTATTAGAAAAGAAAACATTTCCTTAAAGTTGAGAGAGTCATACTACCTCTTTCACAAATCATTTGCTCTGTTGTTGGTAACTCACTTTCTAACTTTTCCTCGTCCACTAAAAGCTGCCTGCCCCACAAGTCTGTGGCTATTTCTTTCCCTGGGGCACCATTCCCTGGCATATGGGGCCCATCCTGACATGCGCTTTCTGTTCCTGCTCAAGAAAAATTTCATTTTCCCTGCAAAACTATTATGGGACAGGGTGGAGGGATGGAGAAGAGAGTTGGGGAAGTGTTCTAGGACAGATCCTACATGCTCTCCATCAACAGAAATAATGACGGACACCTAGACAGAGCAGCCTGATGGGGAGGACTTCCCTGAGGCTCCCGTTCACAAACCAAGCCAAAAAGATACAGCTTAAGCCAACTGACTGAAACTGAAATGCAAGAAGTCAAATCAAATGGGAGGCAGGCTGCTGTGTTTTCCCATCAGATGAGCAAGCAAGAGCAATGTTCAAGTCATCCAAATTACTGCTTATTTCTTTAAAAATATTTTCCTGGAATGTATTATTGGACCTCTGCACCGTAGTTATATGTGACACCTTAGCATCCATGACAATTAAAAAACCCCATGTTTATTAAAATTCAGTTGCCGTGGCACAACATAGCATGCAATTATAAACACAAAACAGATGCAACACCATCTTCTCTATAGTCAGCGAAGATTGCAATCTGCAAAACCATGGAAATTTGTGTCCTTGATTTAATGGTTTAAAATGCAGGAAAGCTGTTTACATTCACTGTCAAAATGTTTGCATTACATATGCTCACTGCCCCTGTAGTGGAAATATTTTTCCACTAACATTGCAGAATAAGCACAAAATGAAGATGCACCACTCTTGCTAACAAAGTGCTGGCATAATGCAGTTTCACCGCTGCTAAAACATTTGTTAATGACTCATCACACTGCGCTATTTGTTCCCTTTACCTTGGATCGGCTTCTTGACAAATTTAGTATTATGCACGTATTTTCAGCTCCCCACTGATCAGATAGCCTTTTGTACAATACTACAGACACTCTTTTCATGTCCTAAAAGCAGTGGCAATACAGATTGGGGGTTTTTTAAGTCCTTTTCTGCAAACTTTAGATTACAGACCTGAATTTGGAAAAGATGCGGGCGCATTCCATAGCACATGTTAAGGATCAAGTAGGCAAACTGAATATTTTAAATTCTGTCTTCAGTTAAAAGATACAGTGATGATTTTCAAGTGTCTGTGCCCTTAAACCAGAAAGGATGTAGGAATACAAGTCTCAAGGAGCATCAGTTGCGGTTTTTTAAATCTCCAGCTAAGACATCAGTGAATATACATTGCAGACATATAATATTATGCTACTAGAAAGTCTTTTAAATGCATATCTAAATGCATAGACACAGTGTTAGTAATGCTTGAGCTAATTGCTATGAAAATCAGCATTTCTCACAAGTCTGCAAAAATTCATTTAATTTACATTGGTACTGTATGGACTTGCCTATCTTTTTTCATGTTTTCCTCAGTTTCTATGAGAATATTCCAAAGATTAAGCAAACATGCACACCAAAAATCAAGGTCAAAGTGTTTTATACTGTTTGTGCAATATGATTCAGCTCCTCTTATTATGTGGCTGATTGTAAATAATTTCTTTCTACAGGAAAGACACTGGTGGACTGGTACAAAGCAGTTATGTTCCATCCAAAGTATACCAAGTTCTTTTTTTTTTTCTTAAATAGAGTTTAACAGGAATTGCTGATATGTTTGTTTCATCTTATGCAACTAAATCGAATGTCTGAAATACATAGCAATGATGCAACCTTACGCAAGAATTTTCCGCTCTTAAACCTTATCAAGAAAAATACATTATTTAGTCAAATGCACACTGTGAAAGATTCTTACAGTTGTGTTTGCTTAGCTTTTTTACAGTGTGGTTTCTTTGCTTTTAAAGAAACAGAAGATGACTTACGTCTCAGCACATCGAGTGAATTCTGCAGCTATTTTGGCTGCACTAAAGGCTTCTCTTGACTATCTTAAAAAGTTTGTTGTCAAGAATATTTACTAACGCATTCTCAAGCTGTCTTCCTGCAGCCAGTCAGCATCTGTTAACAATAATTTGCCTTTGGTTAAATACAAAAAAAATAAAGCAAACAGCAATTTATCCTAGTTAGAGGCAAATACTACTTGACTGGAAGAGTCTCTCCTTACCTGATTTGATAAGGGTGCTGTAAAACCAGGGTCTTCTGCCTGCAGCTTACAAAATTTGCATGTAAGTTTAGAGGCTTGATTATACTGCAGCAACTTGGTGTTACAACGTGCTTAAAATATATTATCCCCATCAGTCAAAGTACAGCATGATTAGGATATGTGAATGGTTGTGACCCACACACAGACAGCAACATGGATTTCTTCCACAACTCTCTTTAATAGGAATTAATCAGGTTTTCTGTCTTTACAACTGGCCATCCACAATGTGTGTTTTCACTGTGAATAGATTCAGTTAAGAACTCTAATCTGTTGCTCATGGGATAGAACAGAGTATTTTGGAAAATTTTTATTACTCCATTTCTGAAGGTGTCTAAACAATGTTCACATATATTCAGAAATGTGTTTATTATTATGTCTGCTGATGCTCACATTACATGAAGATGGCATACATATATTGAAACAAATGTGACTCATATTTGAATTGCACGTACACCCAGAGTAACGTATTTTAACATACTAAAATGCAATCCCCAGAGACAAATACACTGAAATAGATCTTCAGCTGCTGAGACTACAAGTCTGTTCCTCTACAATCAAGTGAGCTACTCTCTGTCCTGACTGCCTTGTGACATTGCTGGTGGAACAGAACAGAGTGTTTCCAGGAAGTTTCTATTTCTCCTGTATTCAATTGTTCAATACACTCTCTGAAAGATAAAATATTATTTAAAAAAAAAAATTATTCACTCACATCTCATACTGAGATGTCATAAATTTTAGTATGAACCTGGGATTACTATGTGAGAGTACTTTTAAGTTAATCACCTTCTGACAGATCATAAGCAGATCTTTTCATACAGTGTATGCCTTATTTCTATTTGTGGCATTTGTTTTCTCAAAGTTTTTCCTCTTAGATATCAGAAAATGCAAGGAGACAGTAAAAGAGCATGGGTAACGTCTAAGAAAACCAGTAGAAAATGTCTAAGAAAACCAGTAGAAAATGTCTAAGATGAAAGCTACTTGCTTTTCTGGTTTGCCACAAATCCAAAAGTTAGAATAGGGTTACTAATTCTGCAGCCTTTCAACTACTCTCAGGATTATTTATGGGTTTGTGTTGAAATGCTACTGCAAACTTAATGGTTTTGCGTGGTCGAACATGAAATAAGGTGGAACCTGAGTGTTTCCACCGGGTGTAGGTTTGAGTCTGGGAGAGTTTTGGAACCCAAAATTCCGGCCAAACTGTTGAATTTTGAAGCAAGTACTTGTATAAGGGCTTGGCAAAAAAATTCTAACCAATGCTTTTCTGCCAATGCTACAAACTCAGTAACATCAAAATGCTTACAGACTCATACTACTTTTATTTAATTGGCCATTCTAAAATGAATTTTAAAAAAGTCAAAGGCATTTCATTTCAACAGTTTCTTAATGGGGTGTTTTGCATTTTCTTGTTCAAAAGGTCCTTGTCTCTGAGAGGATTGAAATCAAATGCCTTTTTCCATTTCAAAGTAAGCAAGACAGTTCACAAGGCCTAAAATTGTTTGTTTGCTAGTTATCTTGACCAAGGGCCAGGAGTCAGGATCCCCTCTCCTAAGGAAATTCCAGAAGTCCTAGGCACAAAAATCATGCATATTCTTTCTGGATAGTGGAGTCCTGCATGCCTTGCATTTCAGTGACATGGAAACTAGTACAATCTTCATCTTGTGTACAGTTCGATGGTTAGGGGACATTCCTTATAGGGACAGTTGTGAGTTCAAGCACTCTCTGACCTAAAACCTACTTTTTTGTTCCTTGAGTAAGTCCCATAGTCCCTTACACTGAAGGCTGCTGTTGTCTCCCTGAGTTCAGGTGTGTAAAACTTGGAGAGTTTAAAGTTTTGACTGCTAGTCACACAGAAGAGTGAAGCTGCAGGCTGCAAACTGCATCCTAAACCAAGAAAGAGGCAGGATTTGAGATTTCATAGAGTTTTGGAATACAGCAACCTTTCTATTCCCTAGGTGGAGTTCATTCACAGCTATGAACCCTAAGAAGATCCAAGGGAAGTACTCACTGTGAGGTGCTGCAACATTTACTGTAGTAATAACTGAGACCTTTTGTTAATTTGGGCCTAGTCCCTCAGGTTGTTTTAAACCTTTACCTAAGCAAAAAGTCTTTTAGAGCCCTAATTTGGAATTCTGGTTAGGTAAGGAATTGAGGATTTGGCCTATAATCTATTCGTGCCAAGAAAGTCCCTAGAGCAAACAAAACACTGACACCCAGGCTAGTAAGTCTCATGCAGCTGTACTCTCACTCACTTCACATCCTTCCCTCTTACCCATGATTCTCAAGGAATGCCAGAGTTAGTTAGAAATAAAAATATTTAGGCTACAGAACTCAACTGAATTTCATATAATTGTTAACTTTCATATAACTTGGTAACTTCGTATAAATACATTTTCCTAGCTGCGAAGTTCTATGACACATCTACTTGTATATCCCTGAAGGCTTTCTGTACAGGCAAACCAAGGTCATGCAAGCAGGGTTTGAGAGCAGTCTTTTTCCCTTTGTCATTGCGAGTAAAGATGACAAAGGTTCCTTCCTCCACCCCAACAGTCTCCTCAAAACTCCAATTGCAAAACTTTTTAACAGAAACATCATAATTTTTCTTCCTCTGGCAGTCTAGTTTATATATGTTCAATATTGCATTTCTTAGCAAATCAAAATGTGCAGGTTTTCTGCACAATAAAGAGGAAGATAAATTTATGAATTTCATATGTTTAAGTGCATTAATAAATAAATTCCATTTGTAGTGCCCAGACAGATTTGTTGCTGAGTGGTTTTTATGCTGTAATGCAATTTTTAGTTAGCCTTTAAAGTTAGAGCTTGTTAGAACCCTCAAAGTTTACTGAGTTCAGACTATAATCAAACCCTAGCCATAATCGTGCCTCACTGATTCAATATATGAAGAAGCAAGTCCTCAAAATAAAAATTCCATACTTTTTCTCACCTCAAAAAATGTTTAAATTGACATAAACAACCCAACATTTTATAAGACAGAATCCAAGGATCACAAAAAATGGTTCAGGAATAGCCAGAAAAGATAGAGTTTATATGTGTTTTAAAAAGTAAGAGTCAAAAAAAGGGGGAAAAAAAGTGTGTTTAAAGCTGTAAGTGTATCTAATTACTTGATAGTTCTGCTGTAAATGTCTCCCTTTACACTCTACATAGCAACAACCTGAGCATTCTCCCTTCCTTCAAGATGGTATCCAAGTGACAAGAGAAACTAGAGAATTAATAAAAATATAACAGAGATCTGATTTAAGTGTCTCACTTGTGTCAGCCAAAATAATTTCCTTCCACTACACAGTGTGGTTGTGATGGGAGAGCTTTGCTCTAGTGAAGTGAAAACAACATCAGAAAGGAAATGAAGAAAAAATTGACTACTGTGACATAGTATTTAAAAGCAGTGATGTGAATTATTGATTTCACCTGTTAATAGCAACTATATTTTTTTTTCCAAAACATCATTTCTGGAGAAAATAAATCTTCTTTTCTTTCCAGTTATCTTATTGAAATGTTCATTGTAAGGATAAATTGATCCCAACCTAAAGCAACTTCATGGGTGCAAAGGGATTTGAGAACCACAGAGTAGCTGGCAGGATAGTGACCTTTGAACTTCAGAACAACTTTGCCTGGTGAGGTTTGTCTGTTAGTTTGACTACAGATTTTTAGGCTTGATGACAATAAATTGTCACTTAATGATGCTTTATTTCTTTCACCATTTGTTAACAGGATCCAGGGTTACCTTCAAGCACTGGGTGGGACACATACACACACACACACACACACACACACACACACAAGAGTATCTTGGTGTGTTCCTTTGAGAAGTGTAGGTAGAGATACGACAGTTTCTATGGTAACAACAAGACTTCTTTATTACTAACAGAAAAATAGGTGTTGAGACAACCTCTTGTAAATTGTCAGTGCATAAGTTATTTCTAGTCTCAGACATTGCTTTCAATTAAAGCATATTTAATTTCTAAATAATAGAACAACCATCTTTAGGAGTTATACACTTCTCAGGTGTCTGATTAGAGGAGTTGAATTTCAGGTATGCATTAGGAAAAAATGTTATAATGAGTCAGAGGAAGAGTATTCTGCAGGGAAAGCTTTCTGCTTTCTGGGGGATTCGCATGGTATTATTTTTGTAATATGGTGACTAATTTATTGTTCACTAGAAGAACTCACTGCTGAGTTGGAAAGTTAAAGTAAACATAACGAAACTGCGGCTTGATTCCTGATGATGTTTTTATTTTTAATATAACATTAAGAAATCCTGCTTTTGGTAGGTAATAGCTATCATGACATCCAGACATGCTGTTGTCATTATTTATAGTTAAGCATGCCATTTCATAGGCAAAATAATTTGATCAGACAAGGCTTCTGTATGTTGCCTGAACAGGGTACAGGAGTTGACCATAGAGGAAGATCTCGCCTTGGACAGTCCTCCCAGTTGGAATGAAAACCAAGAAATAGTTCATGTGCACATCTTTTTCACAGAAGCTCACATTTTACATCTTTACACCTGATGTAAAGGCTGCTGTTTCAACAGCCCACAGCACCAGGTGAAATAGGGGCATGTGGAGACAGAACAGGGAATGGTTGCAGTACTCTATATTCTCCATATTATGGGTTGCATATCACTCATAAATTGGGTCAGTCACTCCTATCAACTCTAATTCATGTAAGGAGGCATGTGTGGGTTCAAAGCAGCCCAGGAACTACAGGTAGGAAGGCAACTTGGTGGTTTTCCTGAGCTTTGAGGCTCTAATATACCATTTGATTAGCATAGCTCAAAATGTGGCCAGACTTACAACGATTTTACTGCTTTTTCAAGCCCATTGATTTGAGCAAGGCTTTGTGCAGGCATCCTTCCAAATTGTAAGGGTAAGGTCTGTAGCATCTCAAAGTTTGCAACCTGCCCCTTCTCACAATTTTGCAAATAATAATAATAGTAATAATAGCCTATTCATCCTCTTTTTCTTTACAGAACAATATGATGGCTCCTTCACCTCATAGGAGAAAGAAGTCCTGCCTGCTATAATTGAAACAATGCCAGCTGTTTGGAGCTTCTGGAAACTCTAAGCTGAGCAGCAATTACTTCTCAGTAGAAAAATGTTTTTAAAAGTAAGTCTCTGATTATGGATGGTACTTATGTGGCCCCATTACACTGATCTCCAAAAAAATCATAGCTTTCAATGTAATAATCTTCAAGACAGGTAAACATCATTATTTTACAGACACATGATCTTACAGACACAGAATTGAGAAATTTTTGTGCTTATACTACAAGATTTTATAGGTCATGCCTGCATCCACGCTTAATTTTGAAGCCAGATAAAATCCTGAACTTCTGTCAGTCAGGTTAGACCAGTTCTTCCAGCACCACAAGATCTGCACAATACAGGTCCACTGCTATCACACTTGTGTAGACACTCCTGTGTAGACATCACCTGTCCCTCTACAAGTAGTTTTTCATTAACAAATCTACAATCACACTACAGCTTTTGCAGGATTTCACAAATTGTACTTTTCAACTTGGAGGTTTGGGACTAAAGTCATGATCCGTTTTGCTTTTGAGAGCCCCAGTGTGCTTTAGAAATACTTTTTTTCTAACTTTATTAGTTCAGAATAGTTGTCCATGCAAAGCAACTTGAACCAGTAAAATAAAAATTACACAAACCAATATCTGGACACTTAGAAAAAATACATTGGAAATTGTCAAAGCAAACATGGAAGTAAAAGAGGAACAGACAGTGGAACTACCACTGCAAATGTATTTAATGGTACTTTTCAAGCCACATGGTACTCAGGATTTTCAGGAGAATTAATGGGATTTTATGGGAAGAAAAGCAAATAAAGTTAATTGAAACAGCAGTAAGTTAACTAAGATGTCATCCATCTCCTCCAATAGCAAGCTGAACTCCTTCAAAATACTATGAATAAAAGTTTCCAAGGATGATGTACAATCAGTCATTATACTGTGTAGACAATTTCTTGTTCCTAGTATCTTCCAGGTTTCAGCATCTTGTACTTTCTATTAAGAATGATGGCATGAACTGTTAAAATGTCCTTTCCATGCATCACTAATGAATGATAAGGAGCATTATGAGTACTTATAATTATCTCTGATGCAAATCAAAGCAACCAGAATTTTGACACTTGTTTTTATTTTGTTTGTTGAACAGAGTCTCATTTTGGTATGTAGACAATATTTTTTCCCTTAAAATTGAGATACAATGCGTAAGTAAGAGATAAAATTAACAAGAAGAAGCAAATGAACAGCAGTTTCATGAATATGTAGCTCCTCAGTAAAATTAACAAAAGTTCCTAACAGTTATTGTTGGACAAATACTGCACATTAAGAAAGCATCCTGCAATCCAGCTCTTCTCATCACCATCGGCCACACAGGACTTGGGGAGGTTTTGGTAAGTGCCTTTGTGCTTAGATTTTTCTAAAGCTTTCTCCCTCTACTTGATGGAATTTCTCTGCTTTATAAATACTCATAACCATTTTGTTAATGGTTATGATTATGGTAAACAATCAGCAGCCATAAGATTAAGGTTTTGAGCCCACTAACATTTGACCTAATCATGTTATTTTCACCATCTTTTTTGTCTGACCACCATACTTTCTGCTATTACTTCCATCAGCACAGAGAATAGCTAAGTCATTCTTTCCTACTGTCCACGTCCTTATGAGCCAGATGAATGAAGGCGCATGAGTCCTTAAGAACCACACTTAGCGTTGCAACAGCATCTAAACATCTGTATACATTGACTAGGATAAAATGTCTTTTTGTGGCTTTTCAATAACCAGTATTGAAGTAACAGTCATGCAGTTTCCCAGATTACTGAGTGAAGTACCCTAATGATTCACCAGTGCTATTCTGTGTACGTGCTCAGAAGGTGAAAGGAAAAATTAAAAAAAAAAATATCAAAGTATCTCCTAAATATTACCTCAGGACAATTCACTGAATCAGTCAGTGACTTTCAGTTCTTTCAGTTCCCTGAAGCAAAGCTGCCTTAAAGGTCCTGGACACCTCAGCGATGTCAACTTTCTCTGTAGTCTTCCCTCAGACCAAACTCTGACAGAGAGTAATTGAGAGGAGTTGCAAAGTTCCTCCCTTCCACACCCCACTGCCTCTGCTTTGAGTGATTCCTGTCCTGCTGCCTTTAGCCAAGGAAGATAGTCTGGGTCCAGTATCCAGCCTGGGGAATGCTGCCTTCCACAGCACAACACAGATCTGGCTGAATTAGGAATCTGAATGAAAGGCATTGGAGGACCTGACCCAAAGGCCCTGCAGTTCTTGGGAGGAATGAAGTTTTCTCATGATGTAAAGCAACACTTCCCAGAGATAGTCCCATGATAGCTCTGTGCAGAGATGGTGGGAGAGGGAAGGCTGTAGCATCTATCTGAGATGTCAGAAGGAGCACGTGCACCCCAAAAAGGCAAAACCCAAGCAAACACAACTGCATAGTCAGCAACTGAAGAAACTTTAGAGAAGAGACACAGTCAGCAAGGCTATATACAAAATCCAGCTGAGATCCAAGCTGACACTTTCAAGCTCTAGACACATCTTTGAACTACTGTAGCAATAGTGTTGAAACTCAAAAGACTGATGGATAGAAAGACCTACAAAGGATGAAAAACTAAGTAAAAAAAAACAGGCACGAGGTACACATGGCTGTGTTCATCATGAAAGACAAATGACAGTGAAAAAATGATAGTGAAAAAATTGAACAAATTTCTACACTGCAGAAGAATTTCCAAAATTTCTCTTGTGAGAATTTTTGTAGTGTTTTGAAGAAATAACTACCTTTCTTTCATGCTTCTTTTTCTTTACTCCAAAGCACTTCGATCCTGGAGTTACTTGAAATGGCATTCGTATTATTTCCAGCTTAGGAATTGGGGCAAACGTTAGGTCCTGGTCCCAAAAATTCTTCTACGCATGTCTAGATTTATAATCACGAGTAGTAGTTCTATTGGCTTTCAGGAAGTGTGACTTAAGGTTGCATGAGCATATAGGTAATTTTATCCTTCTTTAACTGAAAAGATCTGCTGAATCTTTTGAGGTTAGCCTACCCGTAATAAAACCAGGTCATAGTCATCTGTTGAATAGCCATGCCATTTAACCTGGTGCATAGTGATCTTACAAAAGGATATGCAAAATCTTTATTTCTTAAACAGTCATTTAAACACTATATTCGTTAACAGGAAGTTAGCATGTTATTTTCTTCTCTGGTTTTTCACGGGTCTTCTACCGGACTGAAAATAGCACCTTATTTTCATCCATTGTCTGAAGGCCAAGCTGAGCATGGTTAATGCTGGTACTGCTTTGAATTACATGCTTACTAATCATTGCCATCAAAACTGGAAACATTGCGGAAGCACACAAAGTGGTACACTGCAGGTAAAAATATCACCAGGCTGTCCATCATTGCTTAAAGGCATTCAGTGTGGTGGCATTTCTGTAAGATAGCCACAATTCCTCTTTGCAAACACAAGTAATTTCATGTGGAGTGAGTAGGAAGACCTAGTTTTTCTGCTCCCTTCCAACAACATTTCACCTTCTTAAAAAACCTTCATGAAATCATGTAGGGACAACAGTTGGGAAAGGGGTTTTTTTGTGTTTTGTGTTTTTTTTCCTGGTAGCCTACAAAATCTATGGGATTTTCCAGGCAGGATTTCTGGTTTTATTGATTAAAAAATAAAGCTTAGGGCTTTTCAAGGATTTCTCAAAATTCTGGCTTCCAAACCAGTGAGGAACTTCCTCAGTCGTAATTTTCCAAAAATGTGCTTTCACAACTACTAAGCTTCAAGAAATGTTGGTGTTCTGAACTTTGCTAAAACCTGCTTTTAAAATTTAAGCCTGAACTCCATGTGCACTATGATGGCTGCAGTCACAAGGAATACAGTTTCAACACTCTTCATTTTCATATCCCACTTGCCGCTTCTCTTGACTCCTCACTCTGGTCTGCCTGCATGCAAGAACCATCTCCTCAAAAAGCTTTTTGTTTGAATTCCTTTTCCTCCTTCTCTGAAAAGCAGTCTTGGGCCTTTGCTGCCTTTGGGAGTTCTCCCCAGAAGAGCTGCAGTTCCGCACGTCCCATGCTGGTTGGCAGAGGCAGTGCTGGAAGTCAGCGACCGGCAGCGGGGCTGGGCGTGCTCCCTTGCAGGCACTCAGCAGTAACCAACAGCAGCAGCAATTTATTTGCATTATGCTGACCCAATAAATAAAACTGATCTGGACTCTGTAATTTGGAGTCAATCAAATGCAAGTAGAAAAATGTACTGGGAATGAAAGAAATTGAACGGCAAGCAGGTAGAGGTATCAGAGCTATTTTCTTTTGTGATTTGTTAAAATAGGGGGAGACCAAATAAGTGATAAATGCAGCAGTGATGAGAACTTCCTCAAAGGTGTGACCATGGGACATTTCTACAGCTCTTACTCAGTCAGTTAAAACTTGTCTCAATGTGAAAGGAGAGCTCAGTTTTTATCTCTGAAATAGTTTTTCAAATTATTCTGGCAATTTCAAAGAAAAATTTTTTCTCTCACAATACCAGAATGGTTTAAACCAGATTGAGAATAAAGTGCCAGAAATGTACTGTTTTCTCTCTAAAATAAAAACAAACAAATAAATAAAAGAGGAAGGCTTTCTGGGTGCACGGAATTTGATACAAAAAGAATTTGAAAGTACGCCGCAGACCTCAGCATTAGCTATTGGCTTCTCTGCACTGAAGAAGAAAATTAACCAGTTTAAGAAATGCATATGAAATTTCCCATCTGGCTAACAACATGGATGTTTCTGCTCACTGTGACAATCTGAAAATGCTGCTGAGATGTTTTAAAGTCAGTGTTTATATCTAAAAAGCCAAATCTTTTACAGCTAAGGTAGCCTTCCCTGGGATATAAATTAAGACAATAAAATACATCTGAAACTCTATTTTAAAGATGGACAGCCATGTTATATGTGCTTTGATAAGTGCTCTTTAAAATCCATCTTCTTATGCTGACACAAGTATTTAATTTCAAAGCTGGTTCTTTTCCCTCCATCAAGGAACATTTAATAACTGGGTTTAAAGCACATGATTCTGTTGTTTATCTTTACTTGCTAATCAGCTTAGCATTGCTAAATACATGTGTCATGTGAAGGCATACTGCTACAATTCTTAATTTTCGAAGGCTTCAGGTACTTTGGAAAAACCAATGATGTTATGACAGACAGGTAAAGAGCACCATAAAGCTGTCTACTAGGTACAGTGTATGCAGAAGCAATTTGCCTTCTAAAACTCTGAACATGATATTCTCTAATATTTCCTGGCAGATCTTCAGTAGCTAGAAAATAAGCATTTCCATATGTAAGAAAATATTCCTTTGAAATGTAGATTTTTCTTTACAAGAAAAGAACACAGAGAGAATTGCATTTTTAAGCTAAGAGTTCATTATTATTTATTTTTTGGCTTTGAAAAATGTTGTGCATTTCTCATACAGCACTTAGGTGGTAATTGCAATTCTAGTACGAGCTAAATTACTCTCAACAAACCTCCTAGCTGCCCTTGTCCACTAAGAATAATCTCTCAATAAACAAATTTTGGCTAATATTTTAGCCTGTCACTGAATACTTGGATGATATTATATTTAACATACTGCAGCATACCTCACTGCATTTATCTAAAATTTAAAATATATTCACAACACTGTCTCTCTGTTCCACTGCTTTTATAGGGTGTTTTCCCCTTTAAGGAAAGCAGTTTAAAATGGTTGCTAGTCATCTCAGTTGCTGCAACCACATGATGCAATCTATTGTCAAATTAGTGGGTGGCAGCAAGTGGAAACAGATTTCACTAGCAATAAAGCCCGTCACATGATTTCATGTGTTCTCAGTCATACAATCTCTTCGCCCATTCCTCCTGTTTGATCCAAAGGTCCTGTCCACATGGAAGCTGATCTTTGCTATCTTAAATGCGACTGCTAAATAACAGTGTTTGCCTTCATGGTTGGTTTTCACTAAGTGGCATTTTGGAAGTGTACAAGGAATTAAACCATTTAACACAGAAAACTTTGCACATTTATAAAATAGTGGTCCAAATGCATGAACGTTTTGCAAAGTCAGAACCAAACTTAAACAAAATAGAAATAAAATATTTGCAAAAAACACTACATCTAATTAAAGTCTTATAAAAGGTTATACTTTTAAAAGCTGAGCTTACTGCACATATTTATAACATGCAAATTAAAACTACATCTGCGGTACAAAAAAGTAATCTCTCTAGTATTAAGTTAGCAGTAATCACACATGAATCAGCAAAAAGATGGGAGGGGGAGCAAAGGTGGAGAAGAACTTAATATAAAAATAGCTACGAACTTGTCATGTAAATAGAATATTAAAATATTTCTAACCAGAAGCATTCTGTTTGTCTTATGAAACAGTGTTATGAGACTTGACTTCTAATTTTGAGTGTCATTAAAGCCACCATCACAAAATATCAAGCCAATCAGGTGTTCTCGGTTCTTTTTAAGTTTATGAAGTGTCTTCAGCCCTGCTTGGTCCACTAGAGACAACAAATTCCAGGTCCCAGGGACGAGGTCTTGGATTCCGCATTCATCTTGCAATAAAATGAGGGAGAGTGGGGAATAAGAAACATAGACATAGCAGTGAAAAGCTTGGAAGAAAATCCTAGTGAGGATGACAGAAGACAGGAGTTTTCCCTACTCCTCTGTATACCATACCTGAAAGCCAACTGCAGCGGTCACAGGGACTCAGTGACTCTCCCACCCTTGCACCACAAGCATTCTCTATTTCCCAAAAGACTTCTGGAAGACAGCAATTGTCTTGTGTGCTAATAACCCACAGGAAAGACCATTTGTCAAGGAGTGCAAGTTCCTTTCTGACATGTCAACACGAGGGAAACGTGGTTTCTCATAGGCCCTGCTCAGGGCCAGGCCTTTAACAGAACAAAACTGCATCACTAGCCATCTGCGACATTGCTCTGCTACAACTATGTACCCCAGTCTGAAATGAGGACAAATGTAATGTTCTTCAGTAATAGCTCTGATCACCCTGAACCACCAGCTGAACATTGATTTTTCCTGAATAATGTGATTCCCACTTAATATGTTGGTCAGTTAAATTAAACATAAATATTTGTGCTGTCAAGTAGCATTCAAAGGCCAGTGCATACATTTTTCTGGAGAGGTCAACATCACAGACTTCAGTTTTGGAGAACTGCAAGGTAATGTGCAGACCAAGAGGATTACAATTTCCTTAAAAACTATGGAAATGCTGGGTAGAGTGCACAGCACATGGTTGAATTTCTCAGCCCTTAGTCATATCAGCTCTGACTACAAAAGGAATCTGGCTATAAAATCTATCTTTCAATACCTAGTACTGCATCATCTATAAACTCTTCATTGAAATTTTGTTCTCTTGCAGTGTAGGAAATTGGGAAGCCTGGAAAAACATATAGCACTGGATTTAAATGTGGGTCCAATTCAGAAAGGCACTGGAGTTTGTGTTTAACTTTGTTTGGGTCTTAAGCTCCACTAAAGTTAAGCAACATGCTTAGATATTTTGCTGATATATTTTGCTGCTAGGTTCACTGTTAAAACTACTTTATTAGTAAGGTAGTTCCACATAAATAAAGAAATATTATAAATTTAAGAGATGATATGAGACAGAAGTCCCCAATCTCAGAGCTAAAGGCCCTCTTTTTGTGTATGCAGTCATTCATGTAAACAGATCTGTATTTAATTGTATTTCATTTCAAACATATCTGTATTTCATGCAGTCATTCTTGTAAAAAGATCTGCTTGTAAAAAATATTTATGCAAGAAGATCAAATATTTGCACATCTAAGGATCCATTTTGCATGGGCAAATAGTTGTTTATGTATAGGGATGAAAAATAGGGATACATAGATAAGGAAGTGACTCTGAAATCTTGACACACATTGCCTTACAGGATAAAACTGGAAGAAAGTCAACAGGCAAGAATTATCCAATTAAAAGTCTGCAGTCATGTATGCATTTGGAATTAGTTCCAAAGGCTCCGCAGAAGAATCTACTGCAGTAAACATTTCATCGTCACTAATTCTGTGCAGATCCATTCGAAGCATAGCTCCTCCTGAAGATCCATTAACACATTTCGGATTTAGAGGAAAATCAGCAAATGTTTGTTCAGAGAATTGCAGAAAGCAGACTGATCTTGAGACACATGCAGTGGAAAAAAACAGGACTTTATCCACTGTCAAGAAAAAAAAAAAATCAGACATACAAAACTACTGAGGATCTGAGAGCAAAATCTGGCTCTGAGTATTTTAAAACAAAAAAACTGAATATGTACTGGTTGCTATAGAGAGGAACTCTTACTTTCAGCCACAATTGCAGATGTGGTGGGGTTGAAGTGAATATGTATGTCTGATAATATTTAACAGCTATGCAAAAGATGCATAAAAGCGATCTGAGATTTTTTTTCCCCAAAAAAATTAGGTAATTGTGAATTATGCACTGACTGCCCAGAGGAATAAAGGAGCATTCCACAAATAACTGAGGCTTAAGTAACCTTAAACAAAACATAACAGTTGGCCAAACAGTAGTGTTTGTTTGCAGATAATACATTAAAAACAATAAAATAAAACATGCATTAAACAATAGTCAAATGTAAAGAATTTACACATAGTTGCTTGATCTCTCTGTGTGGAAAACCATGAAAGAAAGTCTACCGTTACTAATGAGAGGCACATCTTACCGCTTGGAGTAGTAAATAAAGTTCACTGCCAGAGTATCCTCATCCCATTCCTTACTCAGATCAGTGCCTTTTTTGCCATGTTAAAGTCCCTCCTGCCATATATAAAGCTAAGTGCAGTGTTGTCTTCCTTAGTACAACAGATAGCATAGCATGGTTAAGAACTTCCCTCTGTCTGAAGCTATTAATACTTAACATTTCATTTGCCGTAGCACCGAGAGGTTACTGATTAAGGCCATACCGTTCCAGCTATAAGGCAAAAGTAGGGGAAGTAACAGCCTCTGCCTCAAAGAGTTCAGACCTATTTATACGACCCTATCAGGCAATTTGTGTACCATTTTCTAGATTTATCTTCTATATAACACAGGCCCAAGTTCATTGTCAAAGTGTTATTTTTTCAAGGCATTTTTATGAGGGCTGGGGTTCAGCTGCCTTCTTCAGCACCTCTTTGAGCCGCTGTTGGTGCCTGCTAGCAGGTAGTAAGTGTGGGTGAGTAGGACCAGAGGTGGGCTCTGGTGCGATGACGCAGTGGTCATGCCACATGGTCCAAGCAGGGCTGGCTCACATGCACAAAGCCACCGCACAGCCCTCCACACAAGCTTGCGTTGCTCAAGCTAGCAGGTGAAGACCTAAGAGAACATAAATATATCTTCATAAATACATCACAAGGGATGAAGATGGGCTGCTGAAGCTGGGAACAATTTTAGCACAAGAAGAAATGGCTATGAAATAGCCAGGGGATTTAGAATCTGTTTTTCAACCATCATTCTAGTGAGTTTTCGGAGCAGCCAGCCTTTAAAAAAGAAAAAAGGGGCAAAATCCTTAGGTATTTCTAAGATGAAGCACAATCCATTCATGAAAAGCATAATGTGCTGTGACCACCTGGAACAGCAGAGGACTGGCCTTGATGAGTAAGATCTCAAGTTTCTAGAGGGTCTTTTCTACAGCATTCATGTGTTTATCATTCTCAGACAATCCAGGATTCACATGATGTTGACAATGTAATATATTCTTTGTAAATTGCAATTGGATCTTTGAATCTCCAGACAGTTGAGAAACTAGTTTCTCTCACCTGTTTAATTAACCATGTCATGTTTTCCAAAGAGAATTAATTGTCTCAGTGAAGCAGTAAGGAGACTCAAAGGTTCAAAAGAAAAATAAATACGAGCATGCAGCAGAGTAAACATTTATCCAATAAACATTTTCACAGCTGAATTTCAAACTTCTCATGTTCCAGCTTCTTATATTTTATCATCTCATCCCACTTGGTCCTGGCACCACATGTCTTTAAGATATGTCTCATGGGAAAACACTGCCTTGGTAATCAAAACATTTAGACTGCGAAAGAAATATAAAACAATTCTTAAGGAACTTTTACAGTGCAGTGACTGCTCCAAGACTGAATTATAACTTCTCTCTGCCTGATCCTTAACAATTGATTAACAGAATTGTTTTTATATCAGGCTAACTCTACCCTGATCATCTCAAGCTTTGGCAGATGTTCCCTTTAAACAGAAGCCACTAACTCTCCTGGTGACAAGCACAGTCCATCTTCTTTTTCGATCTTCAGCCTCTGAGATTAACTGTTGCTGTTTTCCATAGTCAGAGTTAACCCTAAAAGTCTTAATTGTAACCAAATTGAAACAGCTTTTTTTTTTTTTTTTTTTTTTTTTTGCAACTGCGTTCATTTCTGCTTTTACCATCATTTTTTAGCATTACTCTGAGAATGGAGTAAACAGTTGCACGTGAAAAGGAGAAATGAAAATGATCTTCAGATAGCTGTTCCTACAGCGGAAAGCATTTTTAGTGTTCAGCTGCAGTTACATGATGGAAGAAAACCTTTAGGGTATCTGTGAGATGGGTAATGTGGCAATCATTGAAATGATGATGTTAATCATTGTCAATTCAATCCTGAGAGGGCTGAGGCCCTTTCCAAAGACGCTGAAAGTTTCTAATTCTCTGTAACATGATTCGGCAAGAGAATGTTAAAGGGAAAGACCAGCATTTAGCATCTAAGCTGAGCAACTTCCTTAAAAAAGGAATCAGGGTAAGTTATGAAAAATATACATGCATTTAAAAGATAAGTGCTTCTGTTTAGGGGGTAAAGTGTACTCTGACTTTGGAAATATCCTCATCATTTTGCAAGCTCCAAACTTATATATTTTAATATTTCTTATTCCTTAGATAAACTGTTGCAATACCTGTGTTTAGAAGCAGGTTTTAGTGATGGTCTCCTCAAAGTTTTTTCTATCCCTTTAGGTCAGATTTTATAAAAGCAGCAGATACAGCCCAATATACCATAGCTTCAATGCAGTCAATGGAGATAAGCCATTTATCATAATCAGCTAAAGGTCCTCCTTTGCATATTTCAGCTCTAAAGAACAGTAAATTTCACAGAAAAAAGAGACAGCATGCTGTCAGGTAAGTTCATTTTTGAAACATGGTGATATATTAAGTATGGTTTAGGTTTTGCATTAGTCAAACGAAACCGAGAAACACCTTCCTTTGGTTTGTTCCATTTTGGCATGGTTCAGAGCAAATCCTAAATCATTAATTGATGTTTTAATAATTCCATATCTGTACGTCCTTGGTCTCATTTTCACTTTTTCTTCCAGCAAAGACCTGTCAGCCCCTGGGCAGTCCCAGGTGTCTAGACCTTCTGAAATAAAGCTCCAGGTGTCAGAGGGCCTGAGCAAAGGGGCAGACTATATAGATACTCTTGAAAGACACAGCCCTTTTGAAGTAACAGAAATGCAGAGTTTTTCTTCCTCCGAATAAAGAAGGAGAGTCAAAAAGTTCAAGGAGCCATTTAATTCACTGTTCTCCCCAGTGCTTGGAGCAGCTACTGCTCACTGGCACATATCAAGATGCAGCACAAACATCTCCAAACCAGGGCAGTGGGCAGTGTCAGAAGGAAATGCATTTACCCCATTTGAACCATGTAGGTACAAATGGTGGTGTGACTCACCTGCTCTTTTTGAACTGGTGACTGCAAGAAGCAAGACTGTGGTTGCAGCTTGTTGAATAGGTGCCAGAGGAGACAAAGGTTTTGAGCTTCCTCACCTCCCCTCACTCGCACACCTGCTCCTGGGCAGCCACAGTCTGGCCATCAGTAAAAGCAATAATCTCTGCAGCATGAGAAACAAGCAGGCTGCTGAGCCTCATGTGTACCAGGAAGCCATTGCAAGAATCTGAATAAATGAGTTTTTCAAAGATGTGCTGATAAATCATTAAAGTGACATGGTATGGGCTTGGGGTTTGTTTTGCAAGCTAGAATGGGAATGGTAACATTCGTATTTCAAAACACACGCTCTCCCTCGTGGTCCCATTTCCTGTGGATGGCATCCAAATGTAACCTTTCATTTCTTGAAGAGCAGTGTCTTATATTTACTTGGTAGAATAAGCAAACAGCTGACTACAGCAAATCCAAGGAGCTCTTTTAAAACTATCAGCTAACATCAAGATAAGTGCATTTCAAACATCCCTCAGGAACTTCAAAAATATACC
This sequence comes from Antrostomus carolinensis, assembly GCF_000700745.2. Lineage (NCBI taxonomy): Eukaryota > Metazoa > Chordata > Aves > Caprimulgiformes > Caprimulgidae > Antrostomus > Antrostomus carolinensis. The sequence continues at coordinate 68,454 of NW_010312690.1, forward strand.
ACTTACCTGCTACCAGCTGTTTCCTTTAATTTTATTATAGTGGAGCTGGCATCGGCTCATCCCAATCCTTTGTGACCCCTGAAGTCTGAAACTGGCCCCATCTCTGTTGTGTTGAACACTGTGGAAGAAGGCAAGCTAAGAGGAGCCTGCTGTCAAGTTGCTTTAAGATTTCCTCCTGTGTCTTTGAGGGGTCACGATATCTCTGACCACTGGTGTCCAGGCACCTGAGCACACCAACAACTACCAGAGTGCTCACTTGGTGGGAGACCATGATGCACAGTAGGGGCCATTCTCCAGGGAAGTTAGGTGTACAAAATGGATGTCTCAACAGCACACTGTCACAGGCACTGGGGGCTCCAGTTCTGGGGTTTGCTGCCTCAGGAAATTAAGACAGGTTGCCTGTTACAGTCTTAGTGCATTTAAATTCAGGCTCCAGAGTCACTGCTTGCAGCTGAAGGAAGATCTGTAAGAGGCAGATGATCCAGGCAATGACACAAGTGAGCCTTGTTCTAGCAGCAAGGCCTTAGCTAAAAGTTGGGCCCCATAAATGGCAGCAGTAACAAACTAGGGAGATCTTGAGCTAAGCACTCTCTTTAGGGGCTTTTACATAGTGGGTGTGGGAATGGCTCCAGGTCTGGTGCTCCTGGGAGGAACGGAGAGGTGCAACCACGTAACACATCACAGAAGGAAGTGCACATGCAATCTGCGGCAGTGACTGTTGAGGGTTATAGGCCTCTGTAATTTGCATCCCCCTCCCTGTACTCCCACAAATCAGTGCCTAGGTTGCCCGCAGTGTAACGATCTGGACCTGATGAATCACAGGATCACAGAATCATAGGGGTTTGAAGGGACCTCTGGAGATCATCTAGACCAACCCCCCTGCCTAAGCAGGTTCACCTAGAGCAAGTTGTACAGGAGTGCATCCAGGTGGGTTTTGAGTATGTCCAGAGAAGGAGACTCCACAACCTTTCTGGGCCGCCTGTCCCAGTGCTCTGACACCCTCACTGTAAAGAAGTTTCTTCTCAAGTTTAAGTGGAACCTCCTGTGTTCCAGCTTGTGCCTGTTGCCCCTTGTCCTGTTGCTGGCCACCACTGAAAAGAGTCTGACCCCATCCTCTTGACACCCGCCCTTTAGATATTTATAAACATTAATAAGGTCCTCATCAGGAGTCCCATGCCCAGCATGTTGCTCTGAAACATGCATGTTTGGAACTTCACGTATCCCCTGTAATGAAATTTAGACCTGACCCTGCTTGCAGTCAAACTAATCCCTTGACTGTGATGTGTGGTGAAGATGCTGGTTGCTGCAGCAGCTGGGCAACCAATTCTGAAATATTTCTATTTTTCCTTCTGGCTGCAGCTTCCTTCAGTGCCTGACACAACACACTGCTTTCTCCATTGCAGCTACCTTAGTCTGGGCTGTCAGCAGGCAGGGAGGTGACTGCTGATAGATTAGATTTTGGTTCCTGTAGCCATCCTTGCTGGTCACATTGCTTCCATTTCAGTAAGGGTTTTTAAATCTTTTTGTTTGCTTGCTTGTTTGTTTGAATGTAACTTTGAACATGCAGGCAGTGTGTCACGAATCATGACGTACCAGTTCCCCTTTCCCACAAACACCTACACACTGGTGTGCCAGTAACGAAAGCAATGTCCGATGGCCCCTTCACTGCCTCAGATTGCACCACAAGAAATCGGTGGCAATTCTCCTCCATCAGCAGGAGTTGCAGGACCTTTGAAAACCTCACTGAAGTGCTTAAGAGCATATTTGAAGGAGCTTTAGGACAGGCACTCATGCATTCAAGCACTGGCCTGAGTAAGTAGGGGTTAACACCAGCTCTCTTGATAAATCTATCTCCGTTTCAGAGGGTGGCGAGTCTGGGGAAGGGAGGGGCTTTCCACATTGGTAGTCCCATCTGAGAACTTTTTAATCCTTATTACTGTTACACTTTTCTAAGCCTGCCAGCCCACAAGAAGGTTTGAAAGTCAGCCTGACCTCTTGCGTGTCTGATCTAGATCCAACAGGGAATGAGATCAGGGAGCTGTGAGAAGCAAGCTTAATGGGGAGACTGCTGCAAATGTAGCAAAACAAATAATAGAGGCTCAAGGTTTTTTGTTGTAGAAAATACAGTGCTATGGCTTTTGGGTGCCAAGAGGCAGTTCTTTTAATAGCTACATTCTTTGTAATGCTGATGAGTGGCAATATAGAAAGATGAAAGTAGGAGGGCATTGTATTATAGTCTTACATATATTATGCCACAAAGAAAATGCGGTTGCTGGGTGGGGATTCTTCGCCCTCCTCCTGCTGAGCTATTCATACAAACTCTCCTCTGTGGATGGCAAACCCCATTCCATCTCTCCTAAATCCCAAGGGGTTTGCCAACTGACTTTCAATTTTTCAAGTGGAAATCGCAGGACTGAATGGTGCATTGAAATATTTCCTCCTACACCTCACTGCTTCTTTAGGAAGTGAGCAGACATTTTTTTTTCCAAAATATGTATGCCATCTCCTGGGAACTGTAGAAACTGCAAGCCCCTTGTACAGAAAACCCCTGTAAATTATATTTTCCTCTTCTTGGAGAATATAATACAACCACCAGAATAAGGTCTGCGTAGCTAGGACTACCCTTCATTTCTAAATTTGTTGAACTTTCCACATTTTACCCCAGCAAAACTCAAATTACATTGAAAATGTCATCATTTATTTTGCATATTGGAAGATTTGGATGTATGCCAAATGGTGTGACAAGATAAGATTTGTCAGTACGTGATACTCATCAACTACTAAGTAGTGGTGGAACTTACCATACACTGATGTGCTGTTTTAATGCAAAGGTACAAGTGCTGAAATACAGCCCACAGCATTGCTCTGACACATCTGTTTTGTCCTCTAGGACAAGTGCAAGAGGCAGAAGAAAAACATTGGAGATTTGTTTTATAAAACATCATATGATTCTTCAGCATACAAGTGAAAATATGTTCCTCTTAACTCATAAACTGCAACTCGCATGTGTCAAACCACAGACTCGACTCTGCATCAGCCTTAGGCTTTTTGTTTGCTACTAACACACCATTAAGCTTTTCCCTGTCAAGAAGACACGACAGGGAAGAAAATCCATGGATACAAATAAATATACCTTTGCATTTTTAACTAACAGGTGTATAGATGAATGAATCTTTTGTCTTTGAACTGGCCCTTAAAACAAGCTAGTTATTTCATGTGGACAGGTCCTTGAAATAATCTGCGTAAGCACCGATTCGTACATAAAATGGTTTTCTGGGTAATGTCTATTAAATATACCTTCAAAAATCATAAAAATAAATTTGTTTTCATAAAGGTAGAACAATATCTACTTTTAAATAATTAGGGATGACACACTATGCAAATGCAATTTGCTTTTATCTAGTAAACACTAGATTTAATAATCTTAATTTTTTATTACTTTTTTATCACTTAATCATCTTAGGCTTTTTTATCACTTTCTATTTCTTCCAGAAACTTGAGGAATGTTGGACAAGAACTGGAATGGGACCTTTTTTTGCAAAAAATATCATCTGACAATACCAGCAACTTTATAGATGGCATCAAAATAAGTAAACAGTCTTTGAACAAAATTTAGCATGATGTAAGTTATAAACTAACATCATTGTTCATCCTAGCAGCTTCCTGAGAGACACGACATTTCAGTGGGAGATTGAGTTTGACAAAATTTATGTGTGGCTTGCTGCTATAATGAGAGGCTGCTCTCATTCTGTAATCCACTGTCAAATGCATGCAACTTCTTTTGGTTGATTTAGTGGTGCACATGCACACTTATATACGTATCCTCTGCTAAGGAAAGCAAATGCTGATGAAACATGGTCTTCAGTTTGAACTTAAAAGTCTAGAAAAGAGAAACCAGCAATGACTCAAGAACAAGAGACAACTGTGCCAGACAGCCACATTGACTAGCACCTGAGCTTCAGAAGAGGTAATCTCATAACTCTCTGAAGGGTCAGGATACTCCAGTCCTTGCTGACAAATTCCCAGCTTTATAGGAAATTCCCTTCCTACTATGTCTTCCTGAGATCTGCTGAGTGTCTCCAGCTGCCATTTGGGCTGTCCTCACCTTCATGGGGGATCAAGGGGAAGGCTGGAAAAAGGCAGGAGGAGGTTCATTGCAGGCAGGGTGCCAGAGAGCCCTTCCTAGAACGAAGCAGAATTTTCCTTAGAGTGGATCACCATCTACCTACACAGACTTCTTAATAGATCATGCTCTTTAATTTACGTCCAACTGATAGATTAATAAAATAATTTCTAAAGCTCCAAACCACAAATAAAATATTTTTCTTTCACAGCCTTCACAAGAGTCGCTGCCCGGGGAATCAGAGGCAGAACTGCACCAGCCACCAACACCAGCTTCTGCTGCTTAACCCCCATCTCAGTGAAATCCCCTTGACACACTTACAGGTATAGAGGTATAAAGTACTCACATCAGCATGGTTTAAACGTTCAGAGAGCAAGAGGGTAAGAAGTCTTTGCATGAACAGAAAACTCTCTAAATTTTGGAATGCATCATCTTGATAATTTTAATAGAAAAATCTCTAATCAAGTAAAAAAACTTTAAGCAGTACAAAATGCTGTACACCCCAACTTCAAGCAAGATTTTTAAGTTTGAGCAGCCAGAGCTACACCATAGTTAGGAGCCCAAAGAGGAGGTATCTGACTTTCCTAGAAGCTGTAGATCTCCTCATTGTCCATGGCAACTGTGCATTTCTCACGATTTTGAAAATCTAATCATTTTCATTTAAGCACCGTAAGTATGGCACAAGGAATCTGCCTTTAGGAATCTACATTTTCAAGGTCTGGGCTTATGCATGGGAGTGCCCTGCCGGCTGTCTGCTTATTCTGGCAAGGTGCAGTTTAAATTAATGGAAAGTTAGTACCATCTAAGTGGATTTCTGCAATGTGTTTGCTATGTGCAGTAAGCATTTACTTGTCTTTTGAGACCATTAATTTTATATACATGGAACAGTTAGCTGAGACAAACAACTCTTTTATAAACCATCAGCGCGATGCAGGACACTGTTCCACAGGTTCTCGTTATAACGTCTCCATTGTTTGGGATGTCTCAGAAGTAGAATTTTGGAGGGTGGCCAAAACCAGAGGGAGAGTATATTTCTAAAGAGATATTATTGCTACGCATACTCTGTCTCTGACCTGGAATTTTCTTTCACTCTCTCTGAAACTGCTTCTCTCAACAATGCCTGTATTTAGAACTCTAAACCTTTAAAACTAAGATTCTGTGTTTATGTGGGTGGTTGATGTATCAAATTTAGCATAGTGATTGAAGAAAAGCTATTTTATTTTATCCTGTTTTAATTTAGTTTACTTTAACTTTCCATTTGCAAACTCCACTTGACAAAGAAATAAAAACTCTTTCTGAAGCAAACCAACTCCTACAGTTAAAATTTGGCTAATCTCTTTGCTCTGAGGCAGGATGTAGAATACTCCAGGTTCCTCATGCAGTCGCCTGGAACACAATGTACTTTTTAGGGTAGTTTTACTTCAGAAAACTTATTACTCAACTATCACCACTGGTCCCATCAATCTGGGACTATTAATGGAGTATGCAATCCTAATGTAGACTATGCAATCCTAATGTAGTATGTATTAATTTTTGTTATTGAAACAAAGATAACCATAAATATATTAAGAACTTATTATGTGAAGTAAAATGGCACTGTTTGCAATCTGTTCTCAACAGATTTTTACTCTATGCAGGGATAGTATGGTGCCAACATACTATAGGTGAGGTCTGAAGAGTCACCATCATTTCTGCACCTCCATCAATTCTCCCATACTGTATCCCTGACCAGTTGAAAGATACAAATATCAAATAACCGTAACAAAATATTTTAAAGCTGAAAAATAAAATCACAGCGACAGCAGCTCTGAACTGAACATTGAAATATTAAAAGGTAGAAAATGAGGAGAAAGCCTTCTGACTTTATATCACTGTAATTCAAGATAACAAAAATCATCAGTGTATTAAGACTGAAGCAGTTGGTGGTGGTTTTTTTATTATTATTTTTCCTCTTCCTGTTTAATCCCACAAGCTGTTGACTGCTGAGTTCAGGCTCCCCAGGCTGCTGTTGTAAAAACTGGCAGACGTCATTACAGAAATCTTCCTTCAGTGGACAGCAGCAGTTAAACTTGCTCAACGTTACCCAATAAGGAAGCTTGCATATCGGTATTATCAGTACGAAACAGCAGCAGAATCCAAGAGAAGGAGGGGGAAGGAAAGTTTGAGAGACTGCAGGCCATTGAGATAGATACAGAGCACAGAAACAAAACATGTTTTCTTTATTTGGAAGGTCAGTGCCCTCAGCTGGAACAGAGGTTTTGGAAGTGTATTAGAGGAAAAGTTTAATCTATCATCACAAGCACTAGCTAAAGCACATTTAAATTCTGTTTATGAAGCAGTTTAAATAAATTTGGGCAATGGGAGTTAGGAAATTGTAACCACATTTGTCTAGTAGTTTGCAGAAATAATAATAGTGGCCAAAGTTTAGGCATAATCCTTTTTGGAAAAAGAATATCCCACAACCCTCTGTACGAAGTGACATAGACAACACCCAATTCCAAGATCACTTAAAACACATATATTGACTGCTATGAACAGTGATGTAGATGAGTTACTTGACTTAAAACAACTATTTTCATAAGCCCTTAGTTTAAATCTAAAATGCCTGTGAAAGATGGAGCAGTCAGGCTTGTCACAGAGCAATAAAATAAAAGGCACTTTCTCTCTGGCATGTCTTTGATTTCTTTGTGAACAGCTTGGTTCAGTCAGATAATTCTGTTCATAGTTATATCTATTTAGTCTTGGAGTAATGCCATCAAATTCAATGGTATTATATGGCTTTACATTGCTTAAAGGAGAAGAAGATATGTGTATTACATCACTAGAGTTACTCTAGCAGTGCATTTGGCCCAGAACGTGCAGCTAATGTGCTAGATTATTTAACTGTTGCTGAGATGAGACAAGCCCAGGGCATAGTCTCAGAGGCCATTATATAGCAAATATTATATTCTTTTACTTTCAGCATTTCCATACATTATTTGTTTCTCTTCTCACACGTGTGGATGGTTATCCTTGAGGCCACAGTACATTGCATGCACGCAACATGCATAATCAATGCTTAAGAGGGTTAGGGAGAGGGCGTTACTATGTGCTCAATATTAAAAGGAGATATGGCACTCCAACCTGATGTTTTTGCAGTATGTCTTGCAAACTCCTTTATCTTGTTCTTTCTGTGAGCATGCACATGTTGTGCTTATACTTTCACACTCACTTTGGCGTGAGCTGGTTAAAACTAACTGTGGGTTCATGACACCTACAGCTTATCTGAGTGTGTATGAATCAATGTGAATAAAGCAAATACAACAAGCAAAGAACGTATCCATAGCTTCTGAACAGTATGACACAAGAAAGGTTGGTGGTAATAAATTGTTTAAAGAGTGCTGTGTTGGGGAGGCAAAAGGAAAGGCTTCGTCCACTGGAAGCAGAAGGTGTCCACCCAATGGCAGCTAACTTGCAATTATTTTCCTTCTGTAGTAGCACTGACCAATATTTTAAAAGGATGCAGAATGAAGTAATCTGAAATTAATCTGATGAGTCAGAAGTGGCTGTTGAAGCACATCTAATCATAATGCTATTAGCTTGCTGGTTTACAGTCACTGCACCTATGAGCAAAGGGCAGGTGTAGTGAAAACAGAGTGATCTGGTATTATAATGACAGTACTGAGTTTTCATTGTCTCCCTGGAGAACAAAATTGGCAAAAAAAAAAAAAAAAAAAAAAAAAAAGTCCTTTTAATAAAAGATGTGAGTTCCAATAAGACAGCATGTTATGGACATTCTGTAAGGTAAATTGTTGGTACGAAAAATGGTATGTATGAAAATTGGAAACCCTGTTTACTTACATGTATGAAAAGAAATAGGTCAGTGACTTTGTTTCCATGGTGACCATTATTGAAATAAAACAAACTGACACCAATTCTGATTTATTTTCCTATTTTGCACCCTTTTTAACAATCACTTTAGTCTGAAGTTGCTACTGAATGTAAACAGGGTGTCAGAGAGAACTTTCACAGTGTGATCTTTTGAGGTTCATTAATGAAAGAAGGATGGACTTGAGATTCGATAGTTTGATGACTGTAAATAACTCCTGGGTTTGTTGGCAGCCCAGCCTGTGCTTTGAATTGAACGGGTGCTGTAGTTATTTGATCTGTGAATTCAGAAAGACTTAGGGATCTGAACCAGTGACATCTCATGTGCTCTTGAGTGCAGGGACATTTTAATAGCTTTAATAATCTTGGTCTTATTCTTTATGATGCTCACTTCCCAAATATGTGAAGTGGTAAGTATAGCCATCTCCTATCTCACAGAGGTTCTGTGAGGTTAAATTAATTGAATAATTTGAGACTGATAATAGACATAGATAAACTGTTCATATAGACAAGCTGGAAAGATAATCTTGCAGGTTTTCAACATGACCTACCAGAACAAGGATATAAACCTAGTTATCTTACTATAGCACATAAGAAGTAGTAGAGATACCAAGTTTGCTTGGCAATGTCTGTTGGATATGAATTGTCATGGATGTGGAAATGGAGGGAAAGAACACGCTGCAGTAATACTTGTGACAACAAGATCAATATTTGTCCAGAGGTTGAGTGTACACAGTTTGTTTTGTTTAAAAATGTAACTGTTTTGATCTGTTATAATTATAGGCAATAAATTTATTTAGGCAAGGTAACTTGGGAGGAACATCCCAAGTCAGAGTTTTATGGGTTTTATCCTGCATATGATATCACAGCAACCCTACTGTTTCGCTTAGCATATATGAGAAAACAAATGAGGAAGGAGTGCATAAACACTTTAAAAACCTTAACCTGTAAAAGCAAAGAAAGCACAATGAGGTGTGTTTATCAGAAAATGTACAAGCATGCAAGTCTCTAAGCAAACAGAAACATAAAGAACTGAAATGGCAACTGTCAAACACAGTGAATTTCTCTCTCCCTACTTTGCATGGTGAAGTCTGTGACTTCAGTGGAAGGAAGATTGGACTGTAGCTGCTTTCATTTACAGCAAGGGATATGTTCTCCCTCTCAGCTTGAGCCCTGAGCCCAAAATGCCGTTTAATTATATTTCTGGTCAGGATGATATTTTTAAATTTTATTCTTCCTTTCTTAAAGTCCTTTCAGTGGGTTTCAAGTGGGGATTTGGATGCTGCAAAAGTAAAAAGCAGTGACAGATGTTGCTGTTGCTCAGAATTGTACTGATGGTAGCCCAGTGTAATCTTTTTTATAAAGTTGGTAGTGATTTCTACACCAGGGTTTTGCTATAGGAAAAATAACAATAGGGAATCATGGCTACTGATTATCAGGTACAACAAGGCATAGGGTGGCAGAGCACCAATTGATCATATATTAATTTTTAAATAGAAGAAAAGTTATCTTCACCATATACACTTCTTCACTATATAGTTAAGTTCACTATATACAAAACTGTATCATTCAAGGGCAGGACATTCAAGTTTCTGAGTTATTCTTCAAGTTATTCTACAAATAAGATGATAACAAAATCAAGGTAACAAGAGTGCTTTTTCTCTCTCAGTTTGGTAAAAAGGTTAGTAACTCAATGTCCTTAGCATTTCATGTAACACTGTGATAGTTATCTTCTTCTACAAGGTCTCTTCTTCCAATCTATTCTTTAAAGATGTACCTCATCCATTTTAATTATTTGGAGTAAATGCAGATTGCTGTAAATTCCAGTAAACTTTTTGACAACTTATTTTGCTGCTAATGCTTCTTACCTCCTAAACATGTGTTTTCTCAGGAGATGTTACCTTTCTGTTGAAAGAGGAGATAGATACACTCTTTGATGTACACCTTTCTGGGGGTTGTTGCTCTTTCACCATACTTAGGCTCACCTTTTCCGTCTACATCTGCAACTCTTTGTTCGAAGTTTATATTGAGTCCTCTGCTTTTGTTGCTACATGGTTTAAGAAATTTGGGGGTTTTGATATAGTCAGAAAGGAGTTAAGAAGATCAATCTGTATACCCTTTGCTTCAAACTTGTCCCACTGAAGTCAAAGGGCTATCATGAGTGGTTAATTCTGATTCATCTTGTAGCTCTTTACTAAATCCTGCCTTCTGGGCAAGCAGGGACATTCCTTTGAATTCCCAATGACTATTACAGTGATATGAAACTGGAAATGTCTACCATGAATGGATATATTCAAGACAAAATGTCAGAGCGGTAAAGAGAAGCAGATGTCTTCTTATCAGGAATAGCTTAAGAAAGATCAAATTTGCCACAATACCATCACATGGATGACTAATCAGTGGTCATTTGCAACTCTAAATATGTAATAAAATACTAGATAATTTTTGTATAACATCCTTAAGTTCCCACGGTTCTTTTTTATTTATTTATTTATTTATTTAATTGGCTTTTACAGACCAAGAAAGATAACAAACAAACCAAGCCTTAGAAGATTTTTTTCTTCATTATTAAATTCTTTTCACAAGAAGGAAAGTCTTGTGAGCTGAAGAATGTTTCACTTGACTTGCAAATGGATAATTAATATTGTTAAGAGGAGTATAGTGCAGAATAAGTTGAGGAGAAACACTTACAAGCAACTCAACCAAAGTCTTTGAACCATGAAATTGCAATGGTACAACTGATACCAAGATTTGGCTAATAATTTTCTGATATGAGTGTATGATTTCCACACCTACAGAATATCTGTTAGCGAATAAAAATAGGGCTAAGAGTACCTCTACCTTATTGTCAGAACTTTTCATCTATTGCATAGTGAGGCTTAACATCCTTCTAATTATACTGCACTTTTCATTCTCTAATCACAAATGCAACTTCTGTAAATAGTGCAGGTATACTCCTTGCCATTGCAAAAAAATTACCTAGAGGGCAATTTAGCTTAAAGAAATACACACAACTCACCTAGAGATATAGAAAAGCATTTTTATGAGGCTTTTTTTCCTTTGAAAACTACATTTAAGCTACACAAAATGTAGGAAACATATGATAGAGAAGCTATGGAATTTGCCTGCAATATAGTGTGCTGTGTGTTCTAGACTTTAAAAGTACAGATAGAATTAGGCTCTAGGTAAATGAGATAAGATGCTTCATCTCTGTCAGTTTTCGACTACTACAGCACTCCTCCTTACCCAGAGGTAAAAGAAGCATACTTCCCTAAAAATAGGCATGCTTTCCTAAACCTTGACCTCAAATAAACCTTGGGTTGTACCCTGCTGTTATAACTATTCTATTTATATATAAACAGAGCGTATACATAGTAGGTAAGAAGGTATTTAGCAACATTAAGTATATATGAAAAGTTATTATTTCCACACTTTTGTTCATATTTGGCCAAGGGAAAAAAATAACTCCTAGTTTCACTGAACAGCTTGAGGAGGAAGACGTAGTACGGATACTTGCACTTCCCTGAGCACTAGCTGAGTGAAACCAGTACAACATAGGGCAATAGCTCTTCCACAAAAAAAAATGTATTTGAGTAGCCAAGAGCATGTCTAAACCGCTGAAGTGCTTCTGATCTCCTAGGCCCAGGTATGCCTCTTCACAAGGTATGGACTGCACACTGTGATGAGGCATAGGCATGCCTCAGACCCTCCTGTCTTGGTTTGTGGTGTAAAACTTGTGTGTCTGGGCCAGAGGGAGCTCCAGGTGTTTGGTGAGTGGCATCTCTAGGGTCTTTCCTGGCAGCAGATCCCCCTTGATTCAGCTAAGGGCAGCCCTGCACACCCCATCTCTGCTTTCCCTTAGGTTCACACAGAGAAAGCAACTCACAATTCTTCTTGCTTTTGTAACAGATGCCATTAAAAAGGTTATGAGGTGAATTCCACACAGTTTAACGGCTCTTGTGCCATAAAGGATTTTTTTGATTGAAGGGAGTTTCTAATTTAGGAATAAAAGCCCAACTAAACAGCAAACCAAAGGACACGAGTTCCAGTGCATGTAAACAAACATTAAACAAATGCTCATTAGAAACACAACACAAATTATAACTGTTGATGTTAATTAATTGCTAAAATGACTTCTATAGGGAAGATCAAATTCAGAACTGGATCTTTCTTGAAAACCCATGCCAACTCAAACAGACATTAGGTGCTTGGTGCGTAAATTATTGGATGAGGTACTTGGGCCTCTGCTATGCAGAATATGTTACCATAACCTGTTATTGCTGAGTAGATCCCAGAAGGAATTACAGAGTGCTCCTTCCAATTTTGTAGTGGAACAACACCGTGAGAACATCTATATAATTTTATGTATACAGATGTACTGAATAACATAAGTAGTGATAGCTATCATTTTAGACAGCATATAAATATGTAGGAGATAACTCACTATCATCAAGTGTCTCAGATTATCTCCAAATACAATGATGTTGCTCATATTGCAACTCTACATTCTGCTAATCGTACGGTGGCAAACAGGAATCAGCTAGATGTATGTTAAAGCTGTGATAACATCAGTTGATCTGACATGACAGGAGAGAGCTGGGCATGGTTCTCAGCTCTGCCTATTTCTTTGCCCCTTTCTTTAGTAGGTCAACTGTGTGAGACTCCAATATTGTGAGGAGTCAAGATGATTAGTTAAGAATATAGACTCGGATTAACATAGAAGTAAAGAATTAAAAAAGGCTCTTCAGGCAGCAGTCGCACTCACTGGCAAGGTGAGGAGAGCTTCAGCTGTTGGTGGGTTCATCTAGCTGTCAGTCCCATAGATTATCTCAGCCACAGTTACAAAAGCTGGGCCAGATCACTTGGGAATTTCTTACCATTCACAGTACAGGTAGTTCAGATATTAAGTCAGTAGCCACAATGTAGCTTTTCCCCAATATACAAATATAGACTCCTAATAATACATAGAACAAACAATATCTAAAGCAAATACAAAACTTCTTGTGGTGATGCTTTTTTTTTTCCGCTTTAAGATAATAATTTAATATATTTGTTTCTATGAGCCAAAAATGAGTCTACAAAAAATTACTAGTACTTTAGCAAGACATGACACTTCTGCTCACATGAACAAGTAGTTACTTACCTGAGTAATCCTATTTCTGGCCCAACAAGGCTGATGTAGGACAAGGTTTTATTTTTTCTCTTCTGCAAATGTGTCTAGAGCATGAGCCCATGGGGACATAATTCAACCATTTGTTTTCAAGTGCTTTCTTCTAGTATGGTGACTTCTTTGCACACAGTTTTCTTTCTTCTGTATGTCTGGTGTCATCTCTCATCTGGCCCTGAGGGTAATGAGCTGAATGCAACACAGATGACTCACATGGAGTTCCAAGTTGAAGTCTGAATAAAAAGAAAGCCTTGAAATGGGAAACCTGAAAATAAATCTGGACATGTATATGAAGCAGATGTGTATGTCTGCTGCCTTATGTGACAGCTGGAAAGGGGATGGGGATCCTTTAAATACACTCATGGTAATAGGACATGAAGCCTACGGCAAAGAGCTAAATGACTTACCTCAGATACCATCTAGCCAGGGGAAGCCAAACAACCTACACTGAAGGCCATCTGAATTGAAACCGTGGGCCTCAAATCTCTCCAAGACAGTTCATGTCTCAGGCATACAACAGCACTCACTGCCCAAGGCATCTGAGTCCTTGTGAAACAGCTCTAGGACTTCTTCTCCCTGCTCTCCCCTCTGTCCTTGTTAGCAAAGGGCAACAACAGGACCTAATCCAAACGTGGACAGCATGCCCTGTTGTTGACTGTGGGTCTTCAAATGGCATTGGAAGAGGGTCCTGTTGCATGGGAACAGCTGAACAGCAAGTGCCAAGTACGACCTTGGCACAATATTGGGAGTTCTGGATAATTTCTGTCCCGAAACCCCAAGGTACATGTCAGCAATGCCAACTGTAAGGGTGGGGGGAGGTGGGGAAAGAAGACAGTGTGTTTTATTCCTTCCTACTGTAACATTTTGCTTTGGTTTTTATTACCAGACTTTGCTGTTAAAATTAAGCCAGGAATAAGTAGAAAGATCTTATAAACATTTAAAAGCTCCCTTTGAAATCTTTTCCTCCTTTTTATTTGAACTTCTTTTTCTAAACAGACAATGTAACCTATATTTACAATATTTTTACTGGGGATCTAAATATGCTTTTCCAAAACCTAATTTATTTAGTCTCAGTATATCCTTCTGAAATAAATAAGAATTGTTATACAAATAATAAAACTGAAGCACATAGTGACCTATTCAGGCAGAGGAGTGCCTGTCAGAGACAGGAAGAGTATCTTTCCTCATGTTTAGTACTCTGTCCTAATCAGAACAGCATTTTCTCTCTGCATCAAACAAAAAAGCAGAAGACAAGTTTGTTTTAGCTGAAAATGTGCTTCTATCCATGGACAGCAGATACAATTTCTCACTGTGTTTGACTGATCAAACTTTATATTACACACAGGCTGCCTCTTCTTTGTCTTCTGGTAGATTTCACAGGAGAGCTCAAAACAAATGGATTAAACACAGAGAAACATTGCCCTGTTTCTTGTGGGAATATTCTGTAACAACCATGTATACTGGCAGAATCCTCTGTATATCTTAAAAGCCAGCAATGAAAAATCCTTGGTTGTTTAAAGTTTTCCAGATTTTTATTGAAAAAAAAAAAAAACAAACAAAAAAGAGAGTATTATTGAGGTAAAACCAGCCACAAATGTGTGACTCACCCACTCACTGTCACATCTGTATTCACGCTCTATACTGTCCCTAAACGGCTCCTTAGGCAAGGAGAAGGTCATGCATTTGAGTATGGTAACTGCTAATCAAACTGATACTACACAGCGATGCCAGTTTACTAATTTTACTAGAATAAAAATTTTACTGAAGAATTTTACTTTTTTTGGCTGGAAAAATGAGAAATAATAGAACATAGATACGGTTAAAGTAAAATTTCAGTGGTTTCAGTAGAATAACACTTTACTGGAACTGCCTATTTCAGTCATTCTGTTGCTACAATGAAAACTGGGACAATTTCCTCTATATATAACTGAGAATTTTCTACTGCCTTGGTATTGCTAAATCAATAAGAGAGACAATTTATTCCTGGAACTGCTACAGATATTTCTGAATGATAATTTTCCTCCATTTGGGAGAAAGCAGAAAGCAGCAAATTTCAGGTATTTCCAATACCCTTGCTGGGACAGGAGACTTCAAGAACTGAAAACAGGAGCAAAATCAATTTTATTTTTACTGCACTCTTTTTCTGCAACAAAGTCCAAATGCAGAACAACACTTCTAATTTCACTAGATATTTACATTCTCAACAAGTAGCACAATTCAAGAGAATTGCACATTCTGCTACAATTTTCAGGGTTTTACCACTGAGGTTCCCGTGCATGTTCAGGTGCACTGTCAGCATTTCATGAAGGAAGCCATCAGAGCCCCACCCATCCTCACTGTTCTGTGAGCCATGCCATCCTCAGGCCCGTTTGGCTTCCTCACTGCTTTAACTTAGAAGGGAGAGAGCTGGAATTACAGCTACTTATTGCCCAAAATGGCAACTGAGCAAAATCCTTCTGGATATGTGTGTGGGGCAAGGCATAATGTGCCATTGTCCCTGGAGATATTTAAAAGACATGTAGATGTCATGCTTAGGGACGTGGTTTAGTGGTGGACTTGGCAGTGTTAGGTTTATGGTCGGACTCAATGATCTTAAAAATCTTTTCCAACCAAAACCATTTTGTGATTCTATGATTCTATGATACTATGACTAAGAGGTGACATTAAGAGGTGGCATTTGCCTTCTTCCAGTGTATCTCAGAGCTGGGACTGAGGTGCATCAGCTTTGAGTTTCTCATTAGCTAGCTTTGAGTTTCTCATTACCACACTGCTGCTGCTGTGCTTCGTCTTACAACATTGCAGGAAAACATGTTTGATTTAATATTTTTTTAATAAGGTTTGTACCTGCAATATTTAGTAGATTATCTTCACATCAGTCATTCAAAGGGAGCGTGGCAGCTAGTGTATAAAATTTAAAGGTGGGTTTAAGCTGAGGAGATGAAAAGTGGGTCAGTTTGCTGATCTGAGCAGAAGGATTTTTGTGGGGGTTTTGGCTTGCACAAATCTGTGATTTCCAAATGAACTTGGCATCAAACAACAAAAAAAACCCAGTCAGAATATCAGATGGTACTTATTTCTCTGAAAAGCCTGCTGCAGTCATTCAGCTATACAATGGCCATCTATACGTGGCTGTTTAGAGAACTTTTTCTCAGGTATACTGTCAATGCATCAAAAAAAATTGAATGGGGATTATAAAATAAACATTTTATATCAAGCTGCCATAACTTTTCTTGTGCTGTGGTAGGTTTCAAGATAAATAACAAAAAGTGGGTGGAAAAGCAGAACCCTACAGTTTTATTAAGCATGAATGACATTAAGTGTTGGCGTAAACTACAGGGTGAGTCAGTGCTGTTAACTGCGATGCATTATGTCCATCTTGTAGTCATATGATAGAGAAGGAATGCTGCTCATAGCACACACAGAAATGACTTGTCTTGGCAGCTCCAGCAAATGCAGAGCCCCAAGACATTACTGTGTAATAATTTCCCTAGCAAAGGAATAAAAAGTGTGACTGAAGCTTTCCCTGACCTTAGAAGTTGAGTCAGTTGGTTAAAGTTGACCTACTTTGGACTTCCATTTTCAACTTCTTTAACTAATAGGGGTTTTTTGTTCTATAACATTGGGTTTTTGTTTGTTTTGTGGGGTTTTTTTGATCCTGGGAAGGGCAATAGATCAAGGATGAGATTTTTCAAGCACAGAGGGAGATAACTGGAGAAGAATTTTCCTTTGCAAATTACATGTTTTCTTATAGTGTGTTTATTTGCTAATGAATTTATCCTAAAGCTGGCAGGCAACACATTTTCTTTACTACCCATCATGTATTTTGGTGAACCATAATATCTATGAGTTTGAATATTTAAGTAAAGAAGAAAATAGAATTACCATAATAGTTTGTGTCATCATAGAGTGCCTTAGTCATAGAACAGCTAGGCAATATACAAACCTCAAAGTACTAATTTTTATTATTTGTTCCTATAGATTTTAAACTTGCTGCAAAGAAATTAGATTGTTATTATTTAGTTTTTACCAAAGATAAGACTTAGGGTAGCCTACTCTGTACAGTACAAAGTCAAGTTACATACCTTTTTTTCTAACCACTCAAAGCAGCTGTAGGCAGTCAGTTTAGCTACAACAGCAGGGATTTTCACAGAGTTATAAAACTCCTCTACAATTATGAAAGGGAATTTCTACACAACACTACTGTTGGGCCTTTGGAAATAGGAAGACTTAAGCTTTGGGTATGAGACTTGCTCACTTGCATCTTGCCTCCCACACGTCCAGTCTGGGACTTCATCCATCATAGGCAGCCAGGCAGTGACGCTCTAACCAGCTGCACCTGGAGCTGAAGACACTGCAGTGGTGTGTTGCATAGTGACCAAGGACCAAGTTTCCTAGCAATTTTGGTGTAGCAAGGAATCCTTTTAAAGGGCACGTCCTTCAGCCATCGTCTCATGCCAATAAATCTCTCTTACTTAATAAAATCACATTTTTTCCACAACGACCTAGACAACTGTGACTGAGTAATTTTCTTTCCCATCCTTCCTCCCTAGTCTGTGGTAATCAGAAAATGCTCCAGAAATTTAGATATATTTAAGAGCTTAATACATCCTGCTGTATAGTGGTGACTTGATTTTCCCAAACACAGAGGCAGAGCCAGGTACAAAATCCAACACCTACCTACCACCATCAATGCTGGACAGATGTTGCTTGTTTTAGTAGAATCAGATTGTTATATATTATGTATATGAGGCTGGCATGTGAGCATGGCAATCATGCAAACTGACAAAATAGGGGGAGGGCTGTCATCTAGCACAGGCGTACAAACACTGTGAAAATGAGCAACAATAGTCTCCTTCTTATGGTAATCTGAATTACCTTGAGCAATGCTGGAAGACACTATATAAATATTTCTGTTTGCAGTATACTTCATATGGGCTAGAAGTCTGAGAAGGATTTGGAGCCCAGCCATCAGTTCAGAAGTTCTGTGCCAGAAATGGAACAAAAGCAACATTAAAGGTACTTAACTAGCCAAATGACAGCTTCTCTGCATCCTTACCATCCACCTTGCAATTGCTGGTAGGGAGACAAGCATCTTATTGGGTGCTATTAACAGGTCAAGGCAGAGCAATCACAAGCACCACATATACCAACTTTTCCCAAAGCTGAGTTTCTACAAAAGAAAGGAAATCTACTTCTATTTTTAGGGAGCTGCAGTAAGCACAGACAAGCTAGGTCCATGCTTCAGGCCCAGAAGACATGTTTATTTTGTCATAGCTATAGATTATACTACTACTTTGGATATTTAGGTCAGATACTGACACCTGCAGAGTGTACCCCAGTGCTATATTATATAGTAACCCTGTTGTGTCCAATGGGACTATTTGATATCACTAAACCCATGTATAATTTTACCAGGTATAAATTCAGAAATCAAAGCATGCAAACCAGTTTACACCAGTTGAAGGACTTTTCTAAAATCTTTGCTTTTCTCTAAAGATGTTTAAAGTTATAAAACAATCAATGCTTTTGCTTAATTAATCTAGAGAGATATTTCAGCTAGTCTCAACGGAATCACAAATCTAGAATCTTAAGAAGAGCATGGAAACGGATCTTACGGGATTGATTTAGAAATACTTTATTTCTGGTCTTTCATTTTTAAGGATGGAGAAAATGGTACAGAAAAGGGTATAATGCTTCTTTTCCAAAAATATTATTTTTGTCTGTTTCTTGCTTTTTTAGCATGGACACCATGTCAAACATCCATCAGATGATACCAATGCAGCATTCATCATGCTAGCAGAGACTGGTTTGTTCAGCTGTTTATATTCCAGAAAGGATTGAGATCTTTCCAAAAGAAGGGTTCTTTTACAACTAAATTAATTTCTGAAGTTAGATTAAAGATGTGCGTTCCCACTTTCTGCATTATCAACAATATCACTAATTTAGAAGACCTAAACTCTCCTGCAATTTTGTAAGGGTTTTAGATTTATAAATAAATAACACTTACAGTGTTCCACCTGAGATCTTTTTGTCCGTGTAGGCTGAATACATTTTACATCCCACGTTTCCTCAGTCTTCACTTCTGTGGTTCATGACATCAGTGATGTTCATCAAATGAATAAGCCTTTGTGTGCCCCAGTGTCTACAAAATAACACAAACAATTATTTGACTACATGAAAAAACCTGTTGTGGTTTCTTTTCTGGCTTCTTAGGAACAGCTCTCTTCACTGCATAGGTATAGTTTATTTCTTAAGATATAATTTTTTTATAAATAAAATAGTTATAAAAATAGTTAAATATGGTAACATTCAGAATAACTTCTTTGAATCAGTGGGATAAATTCTACTCATTTAGTTTGATATTAAGTTGGCTATTTACTTCAGTGTTGCAGAAGTCAGAATTTGCCTGAGAATTTCATTTTTTGTCACTCTAAGAATTAATATAGACTAATACATTAATATAGATGCTAGATTTATTTAGTAGTTAAAAATCTGTATAGGAACCAAATTTCATTCAAAGCCTGATATTAAGTAATACATTTTTTAAAAAGGTATCTGTGAGTTACAACATTTTGTACCTCAGCAATTTTTGAACCTGTTATTCAGACAACACTGCTTTTCTTTCTTTTGTGTGCAATCTGGCTTTACAAGGAAATAAGGGTTATGTGTTTATGCTGTTTATCATTTTCTTAGAACCTTTGATTTCCTTTTGCCTATTTCAACCCAATTCAATGGCATATAGGTGCAACATAGTAGCGCCACAAAAATAGAAGGAAATGTATAAACGAGACTCCATTGTTTATGTAGAAATACGGAGTAATTTAGGTTGGAAAAGATCCCTGGAGATCACCTGGTCAAACTCCTCTCTCAAAATGGGCCAGCTAAACTTGCTCAGGAACTTGTCCAGTTAAGAGTGCAAGATTTCTGTGGACTATCCACAGCTTTTCTGGGCAGCCTGTTCCAGTGTTTCACCATCATCCCTGTGGAAATATTTTTCCACAAAGGGAAAAGGATGGATATGAACTTTTTAAGCATTAAAAAATCTACAGTAGAAGTGGGAGAGCTTCATTATGAATAACTCTACCATTGAAAAAGCTTAGAGTCTGTTAGACCCCTGAAGATGCAGTTGCAAAACTCTTCACAAATCAAGCTTTGTTAATCTGACTGCTCCTAGAAAAACTTGTGTTTTCAAGGATTTTAAAGTTTAGCAGCACCATTCTCCTACAGCTTATAAAAGTCCTTGAGCAAGAACAACAGGACTTAATAATTTAAAGTAAGACATATGACAGAATACTGGGCAGAAAAGTATTCCCCTAGTTCCCTGGAAATGCTAATACATGGTAACCTAATGAGAGCAGAGGGGTACCAGGTTCCTCAGCACTCTTCACAACACAGTACGAGAGGAGATGCAGATCCCACTGACTCATTATGTATTCTCCTCCTGCAAGCAGGCAAGAGCGGGCAGATAGAGAATAAGGCTGGAGAAAGCTTTGCCAGAATGCCAGCCAGCATATCTTTGGGGTTTTGCATAGAGGTGTTTACCCTTTTTCTGAACTGCACAGGAGTTGGAAGGGGTTTTCCAAGTGGAGCATAGCAGTATGGGTTTTTTTGCCCCAAACTGCTTCTGGAGTCTTTAGTGCTGCATGTATATTGTGTGGTATCCCCAGCTGGCAGGTCTCAGCTCATGCTGCAGTCACATCCTAACTCTGTGTAGGGTGAGACCACATTTCTTATTCTCCCTTCAGCTTTGTGTTTGTGGAATTGAAAGT
Organism: Antrostomus carolinensis; assembly: GCF_000700745.2. Lineage (NCBI taxonomy): Eukaryota > Metazoa > Chordata > Aves > Caprimulgiformes > Caprimulgidae > Antrostomus > Antrostomus carolinensis. Next base: position 89,380 of record NW_010312690.1, read on the forward strand.
ACAATATGTGGCCTGGAAGTGAGGGGAAAGGCACTTACCAGCTTGTTTCCCAATTTGGTGAACTGGGACAAGCACACTTTCTGCACAACTTAGATAAGGTCACTTGTGTAACCCAGAGCATGGACTTGCTTGCTCTAACAATAAGAAAGGCCTATATATTTCATCGATCATTTACACTTTATTTAAAAACTGTTTTATCTTTCTCATTGAAATACATATATATGTGTATAAAAGGAAATCAAAATGTAAAAAAAATCTGCATGCAGCATTACAGAGATGCAGGGGTATGAAATGAAGTACTGTAAATCTCAGTACTACCTTGTAAAACTCAAAAAAGTGGGTTTTTTAAGTCTGAAAAAAATAATCCAGTTACTTTAGCTCTATTCAGTACTGTCTACACCTCTTTCACATGCCAAATATACATCTTAACGTATTATTGTATAATAACCTTAAAATAGGATTTTGGTGTGAATTTAATGAGGTTGGAAAAAATTTCCCTTTTAGGATCTTCTAACCAGCAAGTGTGTGACCTTACATGTCCTATTTTATACCATCACTAATTTTTCGCATGCAAGACTTACATTTGCAGATACACTGTATAGAGACTGACAAGTAATACTTTGTTTTAGGTTTTCAGCAACAAGTACTTTCTTTATTACTAAAGGACATTTCACAGAGTCACTTCAGAGAATGCAAATGAAATCACAGAGTAAATGTCTTTCATCTTACTTCATGTTGGAGGAAAAGTGCAGTCTTTCTAGAAAATATTCTATTTTGGCATCATTTGAAAAGAAAGCTTTAATTAATAGTACGTTCAGTTTTCTGATGTTGAGTACTATTCAGAAATGTGGGCATCTGCAGCCAGCTAGAGGCCATTAAACACGCTTTTGCACTCTGTTGACAGGGTTTTGCTTCAGCACAAAAAAAGCTCCAACAGAAGTCTCTCCAGCAGCTACAGAAAAGTGAAAGAGAAGGAGAAGACTAGGAAAGCATGTTAATATATCAGGTAATGCACACAAGACAGAAAATGAAATTGTGAATCTGTATATACACGGAATTAAAGGTTTATGTGAAACGGGAGCTGAATGACTCGTTCTTGGTTTGCTGACTGAACAACAAGTTTGCTCCAAAATTAATGTTATGGGTTTGTTATATGAGAGATGCAAAGGTAGAAAGCAAAATGAAAAACTAAAAAAATCCACCTTGTCTTATACGTTAACTGAAATTGCTGATATGCAGTGGCATTTTTCTGAAAACATAGTAACTGAAAAAAAAAAAGTGTATACTTCTACATTAGAGCTGGGCCAATCCTTGCTGACATTTCAAACTGGCCACCATCAAAACAGGAATATTAAATATACTGTGAACGTGACCTGTAATGTCCTATTGTTCCTAAATCTGAAATGACCCATTTAATCCATCAGAAGAGCAAGAATATTCTGAGCATCTGCTGCAGGCACTTGTACAGTTGCATAATCCTCAGGAATGGGATCTTGAATGGAAGGGAAAAATCTGTATGCTACACATTCAAGAATGTGATTTCTAGTTCTTTAAAAAAAAAACCCCAAAAAACCCCTGAAACCAACCTGCAGTACTGCAAATACCTTCACACTTAACCTTGGTATCCCAGTTCACCAGGTGTTTCAGTGTCTTCCAGTGAAATGCTTTATGCACCAGTCACTGGAAAACTCCCCTGCAGGTTTGATTGATCCTATTAATGCTTCTGCATTTGCACGGTGCAGTGCTGGCACACAGTTGCTAGGTCGTCTTAGCAGAGATTGAGTAGCAGCCAGGGATGCATTCAGAGGAGAGCTGATTGCGTTGCTCTGCCTGCCAACTAGTGGACAGATGAACAGTAAGCCCCTTAATTAGCAGAATCCGTGTTAAGAGTACATTTTCTACATCTTCTTTCTGCATATGCCTTGGGTTGATACAATACTGGTTAAAATTTTCTTTTCTTTATATTTTCTATCTTGAGTTGCTGCCTTTTCCCTGCTACGTCTCTTCTATTGAATTTGATGGGAGCGGCAAGTGCTTAATTATTTAAAAACCTCACCATTTATTTAAGTGCCTAAAGCTAGATTTAAGAGTCTAACTTGGAATAGTGATATATATTTTAGTGTTTAATTTTAAATTTATATAGTGCAAAATTCAGACATTGTGTAAGATCTAAGCTTAGAAATAAACCCAAGGCCTTCTGATCTTCATAGCAAATGTAAAAAATTAGTCTGAAATGAATCACGTGTAATAACATCAGCCAGGATGACAATGTATCTTCAGATGTCCTACAGTAATTCTGTCCATGTCATCCATTCTTTGCAAAATACTTTTTTGAAAGCATTAAGGCAGAGCAGCTCTTCAGCAATGCAGGGGTCAGAAATGAGGCTTCAATCAGTTCCAGCTGGTTCCAGAAATGCTGGCTTATCAGTGGGCCGGTGATGCTGGGGCTGTTGATATATGTGTTGTGGACAGTTGGCACAGCGTGCAGGATCACCTTTGGGACTCACGGGGTTGGCTAAATCTGCAACGACATGCAAACATGGCTGCAATGACCGTAAATGGGAAGAGGCCTCCAAACATATAGAAAATGGCTGTCTCCCTACTCAAGTCTCAAAACTTCCTTCTTTTCAAGTCTGATCACAGTTTTTAACACACACAAAGTAAAAGAAAAAAACATAAAGCTGAGTATTTGTCACTGTGAGCATTAGTGTAAGAGTAAGGGATACTGAAGAGGACAAATTAAGTTTAGCAAACATACCACATGGAATTCATCACCAAGACCAGTCACTCACAGTGTGCAAAATAATGGCACTGAGAACCATTTGGAGATATTAATTCAACTGATTCAACTAATACACATAGCCATGCACGTGACCTGAAGAGCAGCTTAAAAACACCAAGCTTGTTAACGTTGTATGCCACTCCTTCATGTGGAGCAGAGACAGGCACCCCTGGGGTTCAGACAGTTTAGAGTAGTTGAGAGCAGAAGGCTGTTTTAGCCTTTCTTCTCCACAGATACAGAGAGTCACTGATGGCTGCTGGCACATAGCAACACACCTGTGGCATTCCAGGGAACGGTAAAAAAAACCCAAAACAAACTACTGGAGGAACTACAGAGCAAACCCACCATGGCCAACAGTGAGGAAATTCTGATATATCACCACACCTGTTTGGAATAGTTGAAGGTTGTGAAAGAGGTGCTTAGGACAGTTTTATGAGTGTGTCTGACTGTGTGAAAACTGAGAAAGTGGCCAGATAAGTACGGATGAGGTGACTTATTTGGAATGTAGGATGAGAAGTGGTCAGGTCAGACAGCAACTGACTACACTGGAAGCTAACCTACCTAACAAACACCAGATGATGACTTCTTGATGATATTAATGCCTTTCTGAGAATATTTCAATACCTATGGTGTGAGTACCAAATTTGTAGAAATATTCATTTCAGGTTGACCATTAAATTTGTTTGAAAAATGATCCAACCCGTGTGATGTACAGAAAAAACCTATTGCAGCAAACCACTAGAATTAGATATCTATGTCAAGGCAGATGCCTTGTGATTAATTTTGTGACTGAAAGAAAATTAATTCAGTTAATGCAGGAATACTCTTTTTGTTTGTATCACTTCTACTAATTTTTGTTTTCTCTCCTATGGACAAAAGATTGCCACCTAAACATTAAACATTGGACATTAACATTGGACAATATTATTGCACTTTGGTTGCACAATAACTGGAGTTCATAACTAATACCTATTTTCCTGGATCCATTCTAGGCAGCACTCCATAGATGATGAAAGCCCCTAGCCAAGGAAAGTGTCAGAAATATCTTCCTGTAACCATACATCCATTTTTCTTGGACAGCTAACCCCTGAAGTCCTTACTTGAAGTCAATAGGAACTTTCCCTGGAAAAAAAAAAAAAAAAAAAAATCTAGCCCAAAACAGTTTTGTCTTTTTAATAGAGAAAGTTTCCAAAAAATCCAATGTGCAGCTCAGTCTTTTTTCAAGCAAAATGCTTAGTAACATCATGAGAGAACATAAAAGCCGTGCAAAGAACAACTGTAAAAATAAGAAAACCGATTTATCACAAGGGCAGTTATCTGCCACTTGAATTTAAGGAAGCTAAGCATGCCATTCCTGATAACATAGACAACACAGTACTTTCTCATTAAATATTCTTCTAGTGGATGTGCTACTGGGTGCAGGTGAGGATGGCTTTCTGCAGGAATTTCAAATATTTGCAAAAGCTCAAGAGATAAACAAAGAATTTGGGGAAGAGCATGACTATGAGAATACATATAGCTGCGGGGTTCCACAGCTGATCTGCATTTAGAGCAGCTTAAAATTGTTTCCGTAGCAGGAAAAAAAAACAGTGCCTTCATATATTTTGCTTGAAGAACTATAAAGCGCTCTTGAATGGTCTCATCTCAATGCACAGAGGACCCTATACCCGTGCTGAGATGGAGATATGCTACTGAAACACACACACTGTGTTTCTTTTTCTTTCAGATTTTTTGATAGATTTTCATTTTGATAAACTGAGATTGATGCCGATGTAAATTACACATGCGAATCTTCCATATGTCAAGATGGGAAAATTTACCACTTATATTGAGTACTTTATATTTCTTTCTCCTGACTAAAGTAATTTTATCAACATAATACAGGCAGCAGGGCAACACTTCATAAGCCAGATGTTTATTGACCTGTGTGACCCTCCAAGTGTTTTCCTCCTGCTTATTTGTGATATGAACATAACAGATAACATCTGAAGAAATGTGGGAAAATGGGCCTATAAACCCAGTCACTTTTGATTTTTGTTTCAGATCATTTTGATTTCATTTTGTTTCCTGAAGGTAAGAACTTAAGATGAAAAAGGCCAAGAAAACAATTGACTTGGCTCTCAGAAGGTTCCTAAGTTCCTCTGTCGAATGCTGTAAGAAGGCACTGAAAATAGTATGAAACGAGAAAGAGGTCAGTAATTTGATTCTACAACAGAACTTACAGAGCAAAATGGATGCTGTGTATCGTATAATTAACTTTTTAGTATAAACTATGAAGTGCAATGTAATAGTCATGAAAAATATTGCATGAAAATAATTATTCTGAACTAAAAAAGCTGGAATGCTAACTGGTACAGTGCATCTGAAGTTAAAGCTATAGAAGAATTTAAGGTACATTTTGCCCGTGACCATAACTAGTGAGTGAGCCCTACCAGTTCTCATCCTAATCCATGGCCCCTTTGTTGCGATTCCCTTCCCATCTCACCGGGTTGGGGGAGTGAGTACAGGACCGCATGGTCCTACTGTGGTTAAACCACCACAATTACACAACCCCAGCAGAAAGCCCAATGAAGATACAGAAAACACAGAAAGGAAGATGGATGTTCAGTCTTATCTGCTTTTTCTAAATGAGCAGTACGCAGCCTTTGGTTAGGAGTTTCCCAGCAGTGAAAAAAGCAATTGTTGTAGAAATAACTGCAGCACCCACTCCTCTTCCTCTATCCCCAGATATTTTAATAACTCTTCAG
>NW_010312690.1:94919-96955 GCF_000700745.2 Antrostomus carolinensis
GAAACAATTTACCATACAGCTGATTGCATGAAACAATTTGTGCACGCCCTCCATTCTGTTCAGTGCCAAGTCACCTGGATGCCAGGAACTATTATCACCTACAATTTAGAGCAGCCCAGCTGGTTTCATCCTGAAACGTTCAAGGTAGTGATTTACCAGACCTGATTCATCTGTCTCAGCTGAGGAGGAAGTAATCATGAATAGAAAGATGGTGAGACACAAACATTTCCCATCACAATATATATTTCTGAATTTGGCATGGCATCACTCATCTTTCTCCCAAGAACAGAGAAAGAGGCTGTGGAAAATTTAATGTTATTTGAGTGATAGTTGGTTGCAGGACAGAAGTGTTCAATGAAATTACCCTTCTGCTCTTTGTTCCTACTTCTATTTAAAGAAAAGGAACTTCTGCATAATTTTTCAATTCACAAATTACATTAGTGAAATAACTGACTTGTTACTAATTTCTCTTTCATACGAAACAGCTGCAAAACTGAATTTTCCTACTACTTAGCAAAAGGAGACTACTCTATCTAGATACTCACCACAGAATCAGAAGACTTCATCATCACTGAAACCAACTGCCCTCAAACATTATTATTTTCATTAATAGAGAACTGAGGACTAGGCTGAACCATTTAGTTTGCCCTAGGGCTCATGGAAAACTTGTAAACTGATGATGAACAAACTGTCCTGAATGCAGTATTCCCTGGGCCAGAGAAGATGTCAATGATTAATTTCAAACTGTATATGAAAAATACCACCAGATTTACAAAGTGGTTTCCAAGATAGGATTAACTAAATCTCTCACTTTACCTTTCTTTGGTTGCCACAGATACCATCACTGCACCCCTCTTCTTCATTAAAGACAGTGCTAATGGTTGTGGTTCCATTATACATTTTGACTGCTGGTAGGATTTGTTGAGAACTGATTTTTCATTTCATGTTCAAAATAAATTACTAGGTTCATTAAAATGTCAGAGCAGAAACTGTTCACTTTTAACCAGTAGCTCAGGGCCCTCATCCAGAATGGGAGACTGAGTTTGACACCATGTGCTTCAAACAGCACATGAGAGTCGTTCTGATGTGAGCAGGAATTTAAGCAGCTTACACAAAATGAAGGTGGAGAAGAAGACTTGCACCCAAGCAGCCTGAGGAGTGATGCTTAGGAGGACTGTGCAAGAGTAGGAAGATCCAGACCAGGGAATGTTCGGCTGTTCATACAAAGGGAAACAGAGTAAGATGAAGGGAACAACAGCACTGGCTCCCCCATCCTTTCTACTAAAAACTCTGGGGTTAAGATATTAGTCTGAGATAGATCAGGCTTAAAACGATGTAAACTCAACCTCATTTTTAACAGCTGTTTCTTATTTCATCTCCAAATGCTTTAGACATATTACCAGTGTCTGTCTTTGATACTTAAATTGGATATAAAAAAGCTATATTAAAAAAGCAACAATTTATCTCAGTTAATTTCCACAGATCACAGTTACTAATGTTTCTTAAATGAAGTATTAGAGAACTTTGCCTGGGGTATGGTATTTATAAACTTCTTTAGCCAATAAAGCTGGGATTGAGAAAGCTTTAAGTGTATAAATAGAAGTAGTAGTTGGAAGTCTTATTTTAGCATTAACATGTTTGAAATTAGATTGTAGATAACATGCAGAGGAGTATAAACACAAAGCACTTCTGTTGCTGTGTGTAGAAATCACGGCCTCTCACAGGCTACAGCACACCCCGGCAGCACAGCGGCAAAACCTGGTTGTAATCGGGGGCTAAAAACGCCAGATGGACTCCAGAAAACTGATCTTAAAAAGGATTTAAGTAGCATATGGGGGAGGTGGAGTGTGTAGTGGACAGTAACAAAGATTACAGTGTTGCTTGGTACTGGACAAAGCGTTAGTCAGCTCAGGTAGCACAACTTTACCTGCCAAATTCCAATTCCAAATTCCAAAGGATGCAGTATGTGAGTAAGAGACAAAAAATAACTACTCATATAGAAAATCTAAAACGCTGCAGTGGTTCTTCATGTAGGG
>NW_010312690.1:96983-117290 GCF_000700745.2 Antrostomus carolinensis
CATGTTTCAGTTTGATGTCAATTGTTTTGAACAACAAAAGGGGAAAGAATCAAAATTTGGACTAAAGCCAATAACATTTATTGAAATGTATGTGCAGGGAAATACCAAAGATGCCATACGGGAAGGTTTTGACTAGGCATTAACAAAGCTGCAATGAAAGAAACTGAAAAGAACAAACAAGAAGAAAAAAGAGCATCTTTTGATTTCCTTCAATATTTCATTACAACATGATGAGATTTAGATGTCCCTATGACATACATATTATCTATCTGAATGACAATCCCCCCCCTCCCCTTATTTACATTCTGCTAGGGTATTTGGTTTGGAAGGAGAACGTAAAATATTATTGAGTGGTGATATGCAAAATATATAAACAATTAATTAAGTATTCATTTGTACAAGCTGGATTGGTGGTTATAAATTAAGTATTTGTGGATTCCCATCTGTGTATTTACTACAAGCTTCCTGAACAGGGGAAATAATATTTTGTCCATCCCACAAGCAATCTACCAAGATGTTTGTCTTCATGTAACCTTGGAGGACTGAACTCAGCTCTGATATAATTTTAGTCTTTTCAGAAGTATTACATCTGTTATATGAGGTCTGACTGTGAGATATACTTCTGAACTTGCTTGCATCTTCCTCTTTGTCCTGTACTGCTTCCTTCACTACAGCAATGTGTATGTAGTGTTTAGTCTTACCCTTATAATAACAGTTTTCCTCATCTGTTTAGCAAAAAAAATATTTGACAAGGGTGGTAACAAAATCAAGAATTATTTTTTTTAAAAAAAACGTAGCTTTGAGACTTAAACAGATGTAAATAAGGCAAAGTTTTAGGATGCTTGGGTGCTTTAGCTCTCTTTCTACTGTCTACTTTAGTGGGATATTCCCAATGCAGATGAAAGAGAGCAGTTTGCCTCAGGCCACACTTCTGATTTGCCTTTATTTTACTCAGTTTGGCCAGTTTCAGATGTTGCATATGTACATTTATGGCATACTAGATTGCATACAGCATTTATAGGCATTATTTTAATACACTGCCTATATTCAATCCACATTCACTCACTATTTCCATCATCAAGTCTGTGTCTCACACACTTTTCATTCACAGGCTGCTTGAAGAAGACCCATAAGTGTTTCATTATGCAGCTTAAATATGTACTTCATACCATTTCTGCCCTGAACAATGTGAAGAATTCCCAGAATTTCTGTAAGTAAATGCACCTAATTTGCAAATAGGGGAAATCTCATGTTTTCCCTGCACAGTGTCTAAAGACAGTGGCAGCTTTGACTCCTTAAGCTCCTTTGCATGTATGAAAAGAAAATGACAGCTCCATTCTTTAAGACGCAGGGCAGTCTGTAGCACTCCACCCTTCTGGCTCCATGAAATCAAGGTGTCCAGAAAGTCTGTTGTAGTAACTGACTGCTAGATATGAGGAACACAGTGCAAAGTCTTGTGAAATTCACCTTGAGTCCACACTCCACACTCAATGTCTGGCTCTCAATGTGCTTGAAATTCTTCTTGTGTGTACGCTCAGATCATTACTCTTTAAGTCAGTAGTAAAACAAACAGGTTTCTAACAGCAGTTTGTCTTTTTGTGCATTCAACAAATGTGATTTCTCTTTTAAACAAGATTCTCTTTTCCTACAACTTTAGAGGTAGTATTTATGCCTCCACAGTTAGAAGGAACTATGTTTGGGCTCTCCACTGCTACAGATTTTTACTTTGATATGCTTATTTTCATATTAATGCATTTAGCTTCAACTGTGGTCCCTCTCTATGAGTTATATTTTATTTTTAATCAAACCATATATTTCGTTGCTATTAATAATTTTTTCCCCTGTAATTGCATCAAACATGCCAATAGCAATTACAGTTGATTCATCTCCAGTTTATATTTCTTTTACAAAATAAGTCCTCAACTGTTTCTGTTAAGATCCTTAGAGTGAAGAGCATTTAAGAATTGCCTACTCAACAGGCCGAGCATTCAGCAGTGTGAAGATATTATCTCATGTTTTAACGTGGTTTTTGACTTAACATTTACAATTACATCACATTTTCAACAAACACTGAATTAAATACTAAAAGTTCATGTTCCCCATTTTGTATGCTCCCCATTTGTGCTTCTTGTGGGCTTCATGTGTCTCAGTTATTTATTTCCCTAAGGATTTTTTCTTTAATTTATGATTATTTATTCTCTACAGTTTCTTCTCTTGCATTGACCTTCTAAACAGGCGTACAAAACCAACATACATAAAATGAATTGCATTTCACAGAACAGGATACATGATGGTCCTTGTAATTATTCAATGTGTCAGAATCTTTTAGTAGGATAATACAATTAAACCTTTGCTCCTTAAATCAGTCTTTTTAGCAAATTTATGTACATCAAAACCATTTTTAAACTCTGTGATTAGGGCTACAAGTTATTTGGTATCTTCAGTGTGGCCTCAGAGTCCTTCTAGAGCTTTTGTTTTCTTCCACACTATTTCTCTCAAGCACCTTTTATGCCTTCATCTATGCTATTACTCATTAGTTCTTTGGTTTAAGTGTTTTGGTTTATTTTTCCAGTTAGGATACCGGTTTTAGTGTTAGGAAAACTGTGTCCGTTGCATTAATTCATTGACCGAGATCTTCTTCAGAAACCACATGAATTTGCTGAGTCACAGAATCTCAGAAGAGTTGAGGTGGGAAGGGACTTCACCTCATCCAGCCTTCCCCCATCAAAGCAGGGGTAACTAGAACAGGTTATTCAGGACTGTGTCCAGTTGGCTTTTGAGTATCTTGAAATAGGACAACTCTACAACCTCTCTGGAAAACCTCTTCCAAGATTCAACTACCCTCATGGTAAAAAAGATTTTCTTATGTTCAAGTGGAGTTTCCTGTATTTATTTCATCTTGTCCCATTGCCTCTTGTCCTTTCACTGGACACCACTGTGAAGACTCTGTCTCTGTATTCTTTACTCCCACTCATTAAGTGTTTATATACATTGATGTGATCCCCCTGAGCCTTCTCTTCTTCAGGCGAAATAGTCCCAGCTCTCTCAGTCTCTCCTTCTATATTGGATGCTCCAGTCCCTTAATCATCTTTACAGCCCTCACTGCACTCACTCCTGTATGTCCATGTCTCTCTGTACTGCAGAGCCTGGGACTGGAAATAGCACACCATGATGTGTTCTCACTGGTGCTCAGGAGAGGGGAATGATCATCCTTCTTGACCTGCTGACAGTGCTCTTCTTAATGTATCCCAGGATGCTGCTGGCCTTCTTCGCAGCAGGAGCACTTTGCTGGCTCATGATAAATTTGTCCAACAGCATCCCCAGGTCCTTCTGTGAAAAGCTGCTTTCCAGGCAGTCAGCCCCCAGCATCTACTAGTGTATGGATTATTCTTCCCCAGGGACAGGACTTTGCACTTCCCTTTGTTGAACTTCACGAGGTTCCTGTTCTCCCAGTTCTCCAGCCTGTTAAGGTCACCCTGGTCTATCAGCCACTCCCTCGGTTTTGTATCATCTGCCAACTTGCTGAACATGCAGTCTGTTCAATCATGCAGGTCATCAGTGAAGAACATTAATGGACAGTACTGGCTCCAGTACTAACTTGACAATATGGTGAGATATGGGGGGGTGAGGGTGTCAATTTTCTGTTTAATCAGGAACTTCTTAGATATGAATGGTACTTTGATCAGCTATAAAAGAATCACTTTTGTCATTATAGTGTCACTACGGTATCTTCTGCCTGGAAGCTTTTATTACAAGTATTTATACTTAGCAGCATGAAGTGTTATTTCAAAAGGTTTCAAAGCCTGGACTTACTGTGACTGTGACTAATTTTGTGCATCACATTTGCAAGGTGCTGATAAAAACTAAAAAGATTTAGGCAAAAGGAAGTGCTGGACAAAAATGAAATGCAGCTAAATCCAGAGCTAAATGCATGCTAGCATTGGAGGACACAAGCTCTATAGAAATTTGTCAGAGTACATATAGGTCAGTTTTGCTGCAACTTTCATAATAAACTAAATAATTACAAATACTCATAATTTTTCCAGAAGTCAAAATCTCAAGTGGTCATCATTTTACGTTTGTGACTTCAAGTGATTAATATATTGCCTGTTCAATGCAGAGAACCAATGAGTAAAATGTAACAAAATATTAGTGTGAAGTCATAAGGCTTTGACATACCAAGAAGGTACCACGGGGCAATGAATTCTCATGAGTCAGCTGCTGTGTGGTAACCATCCATATACACATTCTCTCAATTAAAGAAGGACAGTCTACTTCACTTTTGTTCAAGGTAAGAGAATGCACACAGAGAATTCAACATGGTAATTTACTATATCCCAATAATTAGTTCATATTTCCTACGTATCTGTAAGAGTTCAAAAGCAAAGGTGTTATTAGGATTACCTAATCTAATACCCTGCAAAGCACTGGCCAGCAAGTTTTACTCAGTAATTTCTAGAGTCATCTCAACAACTTTTTGATGTGGTTACATATCTAGAAAGACATCCCACCATACAGCACACCACTTAAAGACAGTTAATTTGTCTTCAACACATCACTGTTTTTCTTTTAAAAACTTATGTATTTTGCTGAATTGGATCTCAACACTGAGGAGATGAAGAATAATAACATTTCCTCACAAGCTATTTAAAAGGTTAATTCACTTAATTTCTACTTTGAGTGCTTCTGGTATTATCTTCCAGGCACATTCCATCCTGTTTTCCTGCTCCTATATATGTACTGGAATTGACATAATCAGGCAGATCAAAAATACACCTAGCCCCATGACAGAAGGTCAAAATAGTTGCTTAGGGAGACAGCATCAGAAATCGATCAAGTGCAGAGCAATCTTTCACAGCAATATTCTCCTTATTTCCAGGTAGATCCTGCACCAGAGTCTTCTTTGGGGCTACTGGATTTAAAATCACAATGGACCTATCCTTCTTAAGTTTGTCCAGTCCCTTTTATTTAACTCCCCCATCCTCCCTGCCAAATACTCAATTATTGTTACAGCTGATGAAGAAAGCTCACAGCAGCTGTAGAGCTGGCGTGTTTACCACACAACCCAGTAAGTTAGTTGGGTAGCACTCATAGAAATGGGGAATGAATGGGTGCTCTATGCTCATTCTTCTCCAGCACTTAGGACTGGGCTAACAGTTACTCCAACGCAAATATGAGAACAATAAACAATAGGTCACAGATCAGTGTTTAAAAATGCAGCATTTTCATACTTTGGATGCTGAGAATAGAAGCTTTCCCTATTTTATAGACAAAATCAGAAGGGCAATAGACACTAGCTTTTCAGCAGACAAACTGTAAGGAGCAAGTTAGGGCCCCTTTGGGGAGTGGTAACTAAGTAACTAACTAAATAGGTTGCAATTCAAGAAGATGAGAGAGCTGCAGCAGGTCCCCAGGGTGCTGGGAGACCGATTACCAATGCATATATACGAGAGCAGTAGAAACCCCGAAGAAAGCAGGAGATGTCAAGAGCATACCTATGTGAGCAAGACATGCAGGGTTATTTGGAGCAAAATTTCTGGAAAGTCAGGCAGATTGTGATTTTTGAACAAAGAAGCTGCCTCATAGTGATTATTTTGATCGTTTCCTAGAAAACAGGATGCTGCATACATTCTTGTAAATTACCAGAATTGTCACTATCAGGCTATTCTCCATTTCTCTTCCTAATGCAGAGTCTAAATATTGGCTAACCACCATTGAAGGCAATTAATTTCTTCATGTGCAAAACTGAGAAATTTACCTTCCAAGCTTGTACAGAACTATGATCACAGTAATATTTGCATATTTTGCAGCACAATAAAACAGATTTTTTGTCATGAGGTTCCAAAGTGTGATGTGACATATGAGATTTATATGGAATGTTAAACCCTGAAGGTTGACTGTTTGAGTTTTATTAAAAAATTAAGTATGGTTCAGTTTTTCCAGGGCACTGTTTAAAAATAAATGACAAAAACTACACCTGTAAAGTGAGAAAAGATTATGATAATATGACTATATATTAACAGTTTCAGCAGTGATATAACTTCCTTTTGTAGTAATTTAATTCTATGCCTTTTAAAAAAGTGTCATACTAACTACTTTCAGGAAGGCTGGCCCCAGTCTGGATGCCTTTGGGCATTTCACCCAAAATGGTTTACTCTGTCTGAAAAATGATTGATAATCTGATTAGTTTTTCCCCCAAACACAATTTTCTTTGGAAAGTGAAAACCATGCCATGTCTGAGACAGGTACGGAAAAATACTCACCCTCTTTTCAGAGAAAACAAGGTTTGCTGTAAGCCCACCTTGCCTACCCCCTTTCAGGACTAAAACTAAACAGGAAATCTTGGTTTGCTCTTTTCTTGTTGTTTTAAGATGAAAACCAGCCATTTTCAAGGAGGTAGTGTCATATTAATATTTATATTAATATTTATATTAATATCAATAAAACCAGATGTGGAAACGTCAAAAAGCCCTAGTTTCAAGTGCCTTTTGTGTTACACTAGGTCCAAAGTTCTACTACCTGAACAGTATTGTTTGAAAATAAGTTGTCTTTTTTTCCCCCCTCCATTACTTCTGCTGAGATGGTGTTCCAAAATAACACTCCTCCAACAGCCAGAAACCTGATTCTAAACTCACAGCTTAAATTTCATTATGGACACTTCACAGGTACTTGTTATTCTGCCAGCGTTGTCCCTTAGCTGAACAGCTCTTTTCTCCTCCTCATGTTTTTCTCCCCCTCCTCTGCATGTATGTCATAGGGGCTAGTAAGGTAGGTAAAATATCAGTACTCAGCTAGAATCCATCAGTGCCTGTGCTTCTGATCAATGTTAATTATTCTTTTTCTTTAATGGTCATAACACAAGCAGCATGAAATATGTCGATGTCACATATTTGGGAAGTATCAATAATGCAAACCAGGACTGGAATATCATATAAATGTATAATTTTAAGCGGTGGGAAAACACCCATCAAATGAAGTGTAACAGCTTAAAATGCAAGATGCTGTGCTTAAAGACTAAAAGAAGAAACATTTGCTCTGAGAACTTTTGCTCTGTTTAATATGTACAAGTTTCTGCAGATGAACCAACAGGCAAAGGGAACCCAGAACACATTGGGAAAGGCACTGCAGAGATACAGAATATCTCTGCCATCCCACAGCAGCACTCAGATGCTTCAAATCTGAAGAGAGTGCAGAGAAGGACTGGGAGATAAGGTAATGAAGAACCCATTTTCTGAGGCTTTTTTTTTTTTTTTAACCTCAGTCTGTGTTTTATTTTGTAATTCTCCATGTAATTACAGTAAAGTATTAAATACTTTAAATCTACTGAAAATCTAATGGAGGGATACTGGTTGAAGATGTTGTGATTTTAGTTCTTCTAACCACTACAGTGCTTTTATTTTACTAATTTTCTCCTTCCTCTGTACTGTTGCCAAGTGTGGAAATTAACATGAATCTCCATGTCAGTCTTCCCCTGCTGTGCAAGCAATTTCTAAACATCAGGTTGAACTGCATAAGCAAACCTGTCTTGTGCTTCATACTCCTGCAGCCAGGCTGCTTCCAAGATTTGAAGTAATTTATGTATATCTATGTTACATTTTAAACAGCGCTGTAAGTATGAGAACAGTTTAAAGCTTTTATTTTAAAACTCCTCTTAGTTGGACAGAACAGCACTCCAAGAGTTAAGTGGTGTCCCTTTTCAGAGATTTATCTTTACATAAAAAATTCTCTGTGACTGAGCCCTTGTGACCAAAACTTTCCTCCAAAAACAGTCTTTAGAGTCTGTTTGACTTTCGTTGCTTTCACACATCACCGCCTTTCTTCTCAAAGGATCAGAAAGATTTCCCTCTGTCCTTGTGGTGATGAAGGCTAACCACATCTTGTGCTCTATTGGGAAAAGTGTAGCCAGTGAGTCAAATGAAGTGTTTTTTCTCCTTTATCTTGTACTTATGAGACCACATCTGATGTACTGTGTTCAATTTAGGGCTTCCCAGTAAAATAAGGACATGGACATACTGGAAGGAACCCACTGGAGAGCCACCGAGATAACTAGATTACAGGAACACATCACACAGGGGGAGGTGATGGAGCCCTGTTTGTTCAGCCTGTACAGGGGAACTATAACGGGGCCTCTTCTGCTATTACAACAGGGATGGTTTCTTCTTGGAACAGTGAAAAAAGTGAGAGGCAATGGTCCTAAGTGACAATAACAGAAATTTTGATTGAATCTTAGAAAAAATGCTTTCACTGGAAGAGTGGTCAAACACTGAAACAGGTTGCCTGTGCAAGTTGTGAAATCTCCATCTTTGAAGCTATTAAAAACTTCACGGGATAAGGCCCTGAGAAACCTGATCTAACTTCCAAGTTAGACCTAACTTCAAAGTTGGCCCTGCTTTGAGCAAACATGGACCAGATGACCTTTAGAGGTCACTTCCAATCTAAATTAGCCTGTGCTTCTAACATAATCTGAGTTTGCAATTTTACCTTGCCTTTGCAATCCTTTGGAAATACATGAAAGTGTCTACTAGTGTTATTTGTTCTAAAAGATGATGAAGAGATTCTTCCCTCCTAGCATCTTACCTCTTTCCTCTTGGGGAACAGTTGGCTTTTCTCCAGACCTACTCTTGTGGTTCCTGTGTGTCAAAAAATAAACTTCACTCATGTCAACCTGCCTTTCCCTGGTGTTAGTATTAATCTTCAGCCCTTTCCTTCCAGTTTCTAGGTCACTCTGTAAAATGCCATCTGAGGGTGACAGAGGATGCCAAGCTGCCTCCACAGATGAGACAATAGTATGCTCTCATCACAAATGAAATGAACAGCATTCTGGGCTGTATGAGCAGGTGAGTGGATAGAAGATAAAGACAAGTTGTTATTCCCCTTTAGTTGGTGCTAGTGAGGCTGTATCTGGAATATAGTGTCCTGCTTCACCCACTCCATGGCTCAGAAGGGATATTGAGAAACTTGAGAGTCCAGCAAAGTAGTATGAAGATGGAAAGAAGCCATGGGCATAGGTCCCCTATGTGGGGAGAAATCTGTCTGGTTTGGTGAAGAGGAAAATATGGTGTGAGCTAACAGTGGCCTGCAACTCTTTGAAGGGGAAATACAGAGATGACAGAAACTTTTTGTGGCAGTTGCTGATAGATTTGTAAGGAGCAATAGCAGCGATGTGCAGTGTGAGAAGTTCCAGCTGAACATTATATAAAAATGTCTTTGCTAAGAGCATGGTGCAGCACCAGGACAGAGAGACTGACTCCATCCTTGGAGGTTTTCAAGACAGCTAGACAAAGCCATTGCTGACACAATCAGCTGTTGAAAGTCCTCCTTCAATTAGGCAGGTGGACTGGGTGATTTTCAGAGGTCACTCCAACCAACATGTGTATATTTCTGTAATTCACAGTCTCCTATATTACATTGTTATCTCTCCTGCTGTGTTCCCTGGCTATCTCCATTTCCCACCTTTCCTAGAGAGGTAACTCCTGTTGTTTTCTGGAAAGAAGCCTTCAATTTCTGTCTGTTCTTTGCTCATTCTTTTCAGTGATTTAAATATTTTTCAGTTCTGCTCCTTCTCTGCTAGTGATCTCTTCCTCCATTTTGACCTGTTGACATACTTTTTTTTGGGACATCCAACACATTGAAGCATCTCTTCTCTATGTCATCTCATTTAACAGTTGGCTATAAATTTCAAGTGCCTGCACAGCCTCCCCTCTCCTTTCTTTTGCCCTCTATTTTCATATCGCTCTTTCACCAAACCTCCAGCTGCAGCGCTAATCCTCAGATCTTTTCTTCTGTCTGGCAACACTTCATCAGTAGGTAATTTCCATAAGGTACCTATTCAAGATTAAAAAATATCCTACAGCTTCTGCATAAAGTCATTTTCATGCCTGTTCCATTTTTAGCCAGATTTTATGCATTAAAGAAACTGTATTTCTCTGTCCCTTGCCTGTTTTTAATAGACTGTGGAAGTTTTTTTGGATGTGTCATATTGAGTCAACAACAATCTGTGTGGACATGAAAATATATAGTAATTTATGAAGACTATCAAGTTTGTGAAAGATTATTTTGCCTGACCTTTTAAAGACATGTGGTGTTTAAATTAGTTCTGTGAGTAAGAGATCAATTCAGATCAAATTTCCCTAAATTTAAAGAGAAAAAGGTACTTCCTTCATCTCACCCTATAAAAAACGTTTTTTTAATGCTCTTCATTTCTTTGCTTTTATAGTTCCTGACTTTCCTCAACACTGGCTACTTCTATTGTTAAATCTCAGCAGTTCACTGTCCATCAGCTGTGATTAAAAGCAGAAAGCCTCAGCTGACTCAGCTGTACGCTGTTTTGTTACTCAGCTTCCCTGGAGAAGACCATAAACTACAAACTGCAGCAAACCATAGGTGTCATACTCTAACCAAGCCAACTACCACCAGCTATTGAAACCTCATCTTTGATTGGAAACTAAGTGGGAAACTGAGAGAACATGACACAACTTTTGGTATTAGTTGAAGTTCCCTAAATTGCGGAGAGTTAATGCGACCAGGTAGCTAGAACTAATATGGCTGGTCAGAGATGTGACAGCACATGAGTGATGCAAATTTCTAGTGCTGTGAACTTGTTGGTATGTCATGACTTTCATGGTACTTGGTGATTTTCTTTAATACATCAGATCCTAGGGTCATAAGACTACAAGAAATCATCAGACTTCACAGATTTTACACATTGAGGATGCTGACAGCAGTCTTCTGCTTGTGGTGTACTTTAAAACATCTGTTCACATTGAGCCACTCCCTGTCCTAAAGACTGATTTCTTGAACAGCTTTGCTCATGAAAACTGGTAATCATAATATTTGATTTATGCATAGTATGTTACAAATACATATAAACAATAAAACAAAATACAAAAGGTTCATGCATCACATTGACCCAACCTATATTTATGGACTTTTATATTTGAAATAGGAGCTTTGGAGATAATTCAGATATAGATAAAACATCTGAAAATTGAGTGTTCTAACTGTTATTCCTACTTTTGTTTGCTACATAATTTTATGTGTCTTTTCACTACATTTATATTATTAGTCTCACAATATTTTCACATCACAACATGGAGACTATATTATTCATAGAAGCAGGAAAGATTTAAATGAATTTACGATGCTGAAACAGAGTGGAAGGAAGAGTTTCAGAACCACATTTTAACAGTTGATGGCAGAATATACCATAACTGCAGAATAATATTTTTTATTGCTTGTTTATTTAGCTTCACTTTTATTTTATAACGTAATTTTCTTTGGATTTTTGAAATGCTTGTATTAATTCATATTTACTTCATCCTTTTTGTGTGTTAGTTAATGCAGCCCTGCACAAGCAATCACACCATCTGATCTAATGCTGCAGATCTGTTCCATCAGTTGGATACCCAAAGGCCTATTAAGAACTTGCTGAAATAAAAGCTGCCATTTTCTCCCTGTTCTGACTTCTTTATGTTGCATTACCACAGTTTTATGTGCTAATTTTTTGTAAATTTTAAGTCTTTGAAATATGCAAAAATAATTTCATCACAAAAATTTAAGACAATATCACATTGATCCTCAGAGTGATCCTCTTAGAGCCTTGCTCCTTTATCAGCATGATTTGAAAAAACTTACATAAAAATACAAAGTGACTCATTCATGAAGGGTGTTAGGGCTGTGACAGAAGCTTTTGTCTGACCTTTCGTGGACTCAAGGGTTTTAAATTAGTTCTGTAAGTAAAGAGCAATTCAGATAAAGATACTTGAATGAATAAATAACTTGGAGAAAAAGGGAACCATTTTATTCAAGCTAAAGCCTAATTCTTTATGCTTTCTTTATGCTGAGTTGATTTTCTTTTCCAAGAGAAAAGAATATTTGATAGCGTAAAAACCCCACCTTTTTTCTCTCATACAAGATTTCTAATCAAAGGCCTGTAAGAACTGGGAAAGGAAGTTAAATTAAAGGTGAAAGCTAATCAGTTATTTTTCATGTGTTAGGTGCTTATAATTTTTAAAATTTATGGGGGATTATCTGTTCCTTTTTAGCTAATTTAGCATAGGACAAAACAAACAAATTTAGTGAGCAGCGGGCAGTAGGAATTATGAGATTTAAAACTGTGATAATTAACAATTTAAGATAATTCAAATAGGCAATCTGTGTTCACACACAATTATCACCTCAGTTTTTCTGTATCAAGTTAATATGGAGCACCATTATAGTTTCACTCAATTCCTATATAATGAGTGCAGTTAATTGCACAAGAAAACTAAATAGTGTTTTGCAAAACCTGAAAGTCTGTCAAAACTATTTCTCTGGGATTATCTGCCAACCTAATATAATTATATAACCAAATCATATCTTTTAGATACAGGTATTAATGACAGCTATAGACAATATGCTATCCAGTGCCCAAAATTAAGCCCTTCCAGTGATAGTTTTAAAATTATATCATCTTCTAAATAAGTAACTGATATCAAAGACAATAATAAGTGTTGAAGAGAGTAGACTTCGTATAGAAGACTGCTTCTGTATATTAAGAATGACACTAAGCACTTTAAATTCAGACGTCTACTCCTAAATTTGCCCCAAAGCCTACAAAATTTATTTTGTAGACTTCTTCAAGATATTTTATGTTACTATGAGTCATTAAAAGGTTGGCTGCACTAACAAGATAAATACTACAAGATCAAAAATTCAGAAGCAACCTATGAATTTATATATGTCAAGAGTGAAAAGGTTCACTACAACAGGTATTTGAAATGGGATTGAACTTTAAATGTTTCCTCACCAATAATCACCAGTCTTTATGCTCTTTGCTCTGTTGAAAAGAGTTTGTGGAATACACTGGTGAAGCTAGGGCTATGTCTATGGCAGTGAATTAAACAGTGCTTGTGAGCGTTCCCAGACACTGGAATACAACGCTCTGAAATTATTAGAGCGGTCCCTGGCATGCTTTTGGCCTGTACTAACTAGCACTCTCCCAAACAACTCCCAGGCATGGTTTGGGAGTTAGAACATCCCACAGACCATCACCACCCAAGGATTTGCATCCAGCCGCCCTGCTCTGAAGCCTTGCTGTCTTTGTTTACTGCTCTACTTGCAAGTCAGTCCAAGCCAGCTGGCTTCCGTGCCTGGGAATACTCTTGGGAATGGTTTCATTTGCTAGTATGTTACACTAGAGTTACACTTAAAGGCAGAATACACCAACATAGACATACTCCTATCCCTTTCCCACTAGTGCTGAGGACAAGTAAGAGGCTTCAGAAAAGACCAAATCAGTAAAGTTTCACTCAGTTTGAATAACTTTTGATAGTCAAATCCGTAAGGATGGAGTTTTGCCTATTTTTTTACCAAACCACTTTCCCCTGTTGTTTTAATCCCACTGCAACCAAGGCGACGCAGCATTCAGCTAAAGTCAGAAACAGTTTGAAGTGCAGCTTGGTTTTTTTTCTGTACCTTGATTAATCCCACGTAGTATGTTAGGCTGGAGTTACACTTAAAGGCAGAATACACCAACATCCAGTATTCTAAGTAATCAGAAATGAGTGCTTGCCACCTCAAGCACTGTCCTGGAAACCAAGAGACCAGAGCACTAATCCTCGCTCCTGCACAGCGTTCTTGTCTCATTTTGGGCAAATTCTTTACAACACAATCCATAATGTTTAAACTGTTAGCTACAGGATTACACTTCCTCTCTGCCTCCAATACAATCCATTCAAACCTGCAAGAAGATGATGCCCCAAAGCAGACCACCAAGTACCCTAATGGTTAAGGCAGCCCTAGAGAGATGCAGATTTTAAGTTCTTCCAGCTGAAGAGAGACAAAATGGAAGGGCCAGTGTCTCCCATTTTGCAGGCTGAGTGCTCTAGTCATTAGGATATCATAGAACATATAGTACAACCGAAATTTACTTGGTCTCTTCTTTTACTTAAAAGTAAATACTTTTAAGTATTTACTCCCAGAGGAAACCTAGATGCTTACCTTGTGGCCTTGATATAGATATGTAAGTCCCAAACAGAACAAGTTTTCAGATAAACCTATGTATTAACAGTACCACTGGGATAATTTTAAGTGGCTCCTCAGAACATTATTTTTTGTGGGGGTTATCCTAACTTCATCTAGTCCCAGTCCTCAGATTCTGGGCTTTGGATTCCACTCTTCAGTCCCAATCGCATAAAATATAGCTGTGCTGTGCTGAAATTATGGACACTCAATTGCTATAATAGCTTCAGCTTTCAGATCTCTGCTGTATTTACAACTTCAGGCCAGAGTCAAAGTACCCTGGGGACTGCCTGTATGTTGACTATCACTTTGATTCTCATCTGGAAAATCAAAGTACCTTTCTAAAAAAGAAATCTGAGGCAGAGAGCAGGACCGGCTCATACCTGAGCTCCTGCTCCTCCGGGTCATATAGACGTAACTCGAGTCATTTGGCTCTTTGAAGTCAAACACAGATTTCAAAGTTGGTAGAAACAAAGCACTGCCTTAATTCCGCATGTGTAATACAGGGAGCAGCAGAACTTTTCTACCTTACAGGGATTGGGAAGATAAGACATTCCCATTTTGGAGTCACTAGGCAACACACCATACAAAACACACAGCCAAAAAGATGAAACATCTTTGGTGGTGCAGAGAGGGATGAATGATGGAAGCAGTTATGGATCACTGATTTTTAGGACAGACTCACTGTCCTAAATACTTGTGAAAGCTTCTTTATGTGTACCAGCTGAGTATAGCTGAAGGGAGAGGTACTGTCAGCTCTGCAGCACGGGAACAGAGCGGGGCAGGAGCCAGCGGAGCAGGCTGGGTGCCAGCTGAGTCCCCCAGTGCCAGGGGAATTCTCAGCTGGGAGAATCTGGCTGCCTTCCAGCCTTGCTCCTCTGCATACATACATATATATATATATATATATGTACATATGTATAGCAGAACTTTTAAAGGAATAATTATCTTCCATATGTCTTCTAGTTTGACTAGAAGATTTTTATCTCATATCCAGTCTAGTACAGAATAAACCTGCATCTGCCTGACTGTGATTACCCTCAACTTTCACACAAATAACATTTTTAAGGTTGTTTAAGATTTTTAAGTAATCATGTTGACAAAAATTTCTATGCTTCTCTTCTCAGAAAGAACAGAGAATAAATACCCCAACAATGTAGTGGCTAGAATACCTGTACTGGAGAAGAAATATAGGTAGGCACTCCAAAGATCTGCAATAACAGAAAATATCTTTCCACACCTAGCACAGAAATACGTGGGTGAAGGTATGGGCTAACAGCAGAAGGGAAGAGGGAATACCTAAATGGATTTCAAGATAAAAGTATGTGTTCATTTCTTCCACTCAAAAACCCCCCATACTTTACTAGTTACCAGGTGTTTCTAATTTAATTCATTTCATTAACTTCTTACAACTTGTTCAGCCAGCTCTGCAGACAATTGATTTTTATTACTACATGCCTCAGTGACTTTCTGCACAAGGTTTTTTTCCACTGACTATAAAGTTCTTCAAATCTCTTCAAAATTATATTTTATTTTGCTTCTGTCTTTTCAGTGTTTAGTCTGTTTTTTCAGACTTATCAACCTTATCACTTACTTAGCACAGTGTTCTATAAGGCAAATATAACATACATTATATAACATAAAATATTTGCATATATGGTTGCTGCTTTCAGAGGTGTGATTTCAAAGTTTTCATTATGGTGCTGCTGCTGCTGCTAGCGAAATTGTTGACAAGGCAAAAAAATAGCCTGATTAGGATACTGTAACTATTTGATATATATTGGACACACAAACCAACAACATTTGTAAAGTACTTTTGAATAATAAAAGTGCTTTTAAGAGTTACAACTCAGGATATCATGCAATGGCATTGAAACTTCCTAATCAGATTGTTTTCATCCTTAATTATACAGCCAGAGTTCACACTGACACCTGCTGTTAAGATTGTCTAACTTTTTGCAACATAAGATCATTTTAAATTTCATTGCCAATTTAACTGTGTGGGCTGATCTTTTCCAGGATAAGCACCATCCTCTGATCTAAATCAAAGGAAAAAAGAGAGAGTCAGTGTTTCAGATGAAATGTTTTTGTGATTTTCAAGAATTATGTGAAGTATAACAGCTCATTTATTTAATATGGACTCTCAGTTATTTAATTTTAAAAAATCAGTTATCTATATCCCTTGAAACAAGAACACGAAAACCATCAGAATTTCACTTGCTGAAGTTCCCTAGAAAGGCAGCCACACTTGGCCAAGCTATGAGCCCCAGAAAAATCAGACAATAAACACTGACATAAGTGGAAGGGTATTATTACAATTTTGTATCCAGCATCTTTGAAGATTCCAATTGTTTTTACCTCTAAGAACTCACCAAGAGCGAAAAAAGATGGCTTGGGAAGGCAAACACTGACAAGTAGGTAGGATGATGCAGACAGAAGTGTAACAATGGGGTGTATGAAACAGAAAAAGGATAGACAAGCTCAGTAAGACATGCAATGCCAGTGAGCACTGAAAAAAGAATAAATATTAGCAAAAAAATAAAAAAAAAAGAAGAAGAAGGAAATACTGAGGGGCCAACAGGTGTCTAAATATTGAAGTATTTAAATCATGGAGTAAACTGCCATAATTTTCCATCTCCTTCTATTCATGGGTCCACAAAAGCTATAATCCATTTGTGTTACTTCTTTAGTAATAAAATAATGATGAAGTTCTGTGTCAACAACATAGAGAGCCCAGGCAGACAACTCATATGGAAAAGGAGCATGCAGTTGTTCTAACCTCCTCCAAGAAAAGTCAGTATGAGGTTTCTGTGCAGTTGAGTCCAGATATATGCTATTAGAACAACATTTGTCCTTCTCATTAAAGTGATATTATCAGATTCATGTTATGTAGGGATAAATTAAGGCAACAATTCTGAAACACTTTTCATAAAAGAAATGATGTTTTAAATTACTGGCATCTCTAAAATTGTTACTGTAGAAGGCTCATCTGCTAAGACCTAGATATGAAAATGTTTGCTTTTTAATTGGGATGATTTTACATCAGGAAGAATCAGGAAGTTTGGGTTTTTAACCCTGAGTTTGCCCCTAGTTTTCTGTATGACTTGAAAATTCAGTAAACCCATCTTCCTCTTCTGTCTACAATGTCTGTAAAATAGAGTGTAGGTGATCTACCAACAACTTACAGAGCTTTCCACGTATACATTGGCAACTACATTTTGACCCAGGTGAGCCGACTGTAGCAAAGGCTACAACTAACTTCAGTAAAGGGCAATCCTCAATGTCTCTCTTTGATGTAACACAGCTTGGCATTTACTCTTTCCTTCTCCTGTACTGACGATTCCCACAACCCCAACATTTTACAGTCATCTGCCACCTAACTAACACTTTGTTAAGTAGAACACCTGCAGTGATTTTAACCACAGCTCAAGGTACTTTAGCCACTAATGGTCTAAGTTACACCAGCAGTCATAAACTGGTGGGAAACAATCTGTTTGTCTCAATCCTATGGAGTTTTAAGACAGAAAATAGATAAACAATTAGTTTATTTTCCTTATTTAAATATGGGAAAATATTAAAATAAAGATTTGCTATGATTCTGACTGACGTATTTTTGCACTGGTATATTCTTCAAATACTGATTAAGATAATAGAGAAAAATTCATTCAAATACCTGTCCTCCTGAGGTCACTTGGAATTGAGTAAGTGTTTTGTTTAGTTTGAAGTCCCAGAAGGTCATCCAAAAGCTTCACATGGAGTTGGACTATTAAATAAATTTAAAGATATGTGTTTATAATCTGTATTTCAACAAAATAGTTAAAAAATAGGAAAAAAGCATACGACTGCTGAAAAATGGCAAGTGTAAACAAATATTGAAATAATTGTATTTGGTTAAAATAAATTACTCGGTCCAGTATTTTGTGTTCAGTTGTGTTCATACATCTTACAATGTCTGTACACAGAACTACTGGGCAACATTCAACAAATCTTTGGATGCCCTCAGGGATCAACAGGTGCTATTAAGGGTTATTGTGCTTAGTACCTTAGTATCTTTATTTCCTTTATTTTGATTTTTACCCTTTGACTTTTCCTTCAACTCTCTTTTTAAATTATGATGGTTACTATTATTTGTTGCTCATAATAATAACTTAGTTTCTTCCTGGTTCCTGTTTCTGTAGCTTGCCTTGTCATTGAAAACATCTCCTTTCAGCCTAAACAGTTGTTGCTTAAGTAATTCCTCATATGGAAGTTATTCTATATCTCTGATCATCCATGTTGACCTTGACTACATCTTCTCCAGTCCCTTGCATTTTTCTGAGGTGGTAGGGAAGGACAAGGTCAGAACTGCACAACATTACAGATATGGTGAAATCACAGATTTACATAATGGCAGAGTGACATTCTCTCTTTTGTTCTTCATTCTTCTCCTAATGGCTCCTAACATTTGATTTACTCTTTTGATCCCTACTTAGCACTGAGTGATGTTTCTGTGTGACTATCTATCATAACTCCCAGCCCTCACTCCAGTCAGCTCACAGCTCATGTAAGTGAAATTAGGATTTCTTCCCCTTATGTACATCACTGTACATTTATCTACACTGAATTTCAGCTGAC
This sequence comes from Antrostomus carolinensis, assembly GCF_000700745.2. Lineage (NCBI taxonomy): Eukaryota > Metazoa > Chordata > Aves > Caprimulgiformes > Caprimulgidae > Antrostomus > Antrostomus carolinensis. Next base: position 115,599 of record NW_010312690.1, read on the forward strand.
ATTTTATTGCTTGGTCACTAAGTTTTACTACCCTGAATAAATTAAAATCATCAAACTTGATTACCTCACTGCTAATGTGCATGTTGAACAGCAAAGACCCTAGCATAGATCTTATGGAACGTTATCTGTCACCACCTTCCACTGTGAAAACTAACAATTTATTCCTGTCTTCTAGCCATTTAACCATACAAGGATCTTCCCTCACAACATGGTGCTAAGTTTCCCTAAAAGCCTCTAATAAGACTCTTCTCAAAAGCCTTTTGGAAAAACCAAGTAAGCTATGTCAGCCACATATGTTATCCACATAACTGTTGCTAAGACTTCAGAAAAGTCAACATGGCTTTTCTCAAAAAGGTTATTTTATGAAGATATTCAGTTACTCTGTTCCTGCTAGCTAATCTGCATGCTACAGATGTCATGCCTAAAAGCTTTATAGTTCCTCAGGTTTCTTCTCAAAATTTTTAAAAAAAATGCCTTCAGATTTTCAACTGTCTTTGGTCCTTGGGTGTCAAGGCAGCTTTGCACAAGTTACCCAGTATCATGTTTGAGGAGCCATTCAACTATTTCAGACTTTAATTCCTTTTGAACTCTCTCATGAACACCACCTTATCCTGGTGATGTGCTGCTCTGTATGTTCTATTTGCTCCATGTGTTGTCTTCTGTAGTCACTTCTTCTCCACACGTGTCCTCTGAGGAGTCTCTCACAAAGAAGACTTTAGATTGGAACCTGCCTTGTTTCTTGTGCAGCGAGCACTGATGCAAATAATTAATTTAGCTCCTCTGCATTATCCTAACCCCCCTGAGTGCTCTCTTTACACCACAATAATAATCCGGACCCTTCAAACTCTGGCTTATTTCCTGCTTTTGATATATTTGAAGAAAGATTTATTGTTACTTGTGAATCCTTCTGCTAGATGCTCCTCAAAATTCTTCTTGTCTTGTTGTGCTTTTACATGTTACCTGCCAGGATTTATGATTCTTTCTATTTTTTTAATATGGATATCAGTTTTTTGAAGAGTGTCTTCTTGCTTTCATGATGCATGTCACTTGCTCTTTAGCTATGTGGGTTTTCTTTTTCCTTTTCCCACACTTTTCTTCACAAGCACGGTGTGTTGGCCCTGTGCCTCCAAGGTGGTGGTGACCTAAATAAATTCCAGCTGAACTAGGAGGATTTCATTCTCTTAGCTGACTTTTTTTAACAAGGTGCTTCTTTTACACAGTTCCCCTTTTTGAGAAAGCCTGACTGTAGTCATTCCCAGAAAACTGCTTAAGCCAAGCTGGCTACAGCAGCCGCTGCAGAACATCCCTTCAGCTGTGCAGCTCTGAGGTAGCCCCTGGGTGCTGCTCTGAATCCACTGACAGGCTGCAGACCCTCCTAGGCTATCCCTGACCATCTGCCCCATCACACGGTTACTGATGGTGATCTCCATGTTATGGTCTGATGTAGTGTTTGCCTGATTGCTGCAGGTAACTGAGGAGGCCCATGATTATTCTATTTCCTGCTCTGGCTGCTTCTTTGATGGCCTTAGGATACTGAAATCAGTATTACCATCTTTGCTGGGCAGTTGTACAAAGCCAATTACACATTTTTTTTAGGCTTCAAATTCCAGTCCATGTGGATTCATATGGTTGCTTGATGAAGTGGGGATCTTCTTAACTAGAAAGTAAAGAAGTTTTTCCTTAAGTTTGTAT